>NW_026889778.1:7370000-7542500 GCF_033153115.1 Saccostrea echinata
CTTAAATGTTTAGTCGGACAAAAATGACAGCACGGACAATACATAGAGAATAGAAATACATTTTGCAAAGCAGCTATTTCAGTAGCAATAGACATATTTAAATGCTATTGTCCAAAGGTTTTCTGTAAAATTTTCAATTTGCAGTTACATGTTTTGATTGTTATTTTACATTTCATTCAATCATAATTCTATGATCACACTTGGCTAGGAAGAGGAAAAAAGAGTGACCCAGTACCACTTTACCGCGTGGCCAGACAACTCAGTCCCGGAGGATCTAACGTCACTCATCTGCTTCCGAAATTTGGTCAGGAATGGTTTGACGCCATCAGACGGGCCAATTGTTGTTCACTGCAGGTTAACATTTTCTATAAAATATACCTCCTTTGCAGTAGAATAATTCGGTAATTCATAAAACTCCTTTGAACCCTTTAACGATAGAAGTTTACAACAAGACTATCGTAATGACAGTTTGTTAACAAAACATAGAAAGGGCTTTGAATTATCCGCCTTTGTTAATTTTAGTGCAGGGATAGGAAGAACAGGAACATTTATCGCCCTTGATTATCTTCTGGAAGAGGGCGCTGCTGAACAGATGATTGACGTCAAAGGATACGTAGCTTCTCTTCGACATCAGCGCGGGAAATCTATTCAGACTTGTGTAAGATTTTTTTTATTTCAAATCACAGTGTCCTGAGCATACTACGCCTCACTATGTGGCCATCTATAGTACGCATTACCATTTTCTAACATTCGCTAACTTAACATTTCTTTCTTTTCTTTTCATTGGATACATGTACAGTGAAATATTTATTTTTCTATGACATTTTTATATATATATATATATAAAAACATGTTTCTGTTCTTAATTAATCCCCTGCCTTTTTTCATTGATTCAACTCTTCTACTTTGTAAAGTATTTACTGCTTGATGGTATATTAATTATTTACCTTTTATTTTGTCATTATCTTTATACTCCTACTTTTTGTCATACTTTAGGAGCAGTATCTCTTTCTTCATGACTCACTGAATGAAGGATTCACAGGCAACAGTGTTCACAACAGCGTTTTGTCGGTACTTTAACTACCGGATTCCAATATTCTTTGGCTCGTATACTATACATTATTCTGAATTTTCTCTGATGACTCTTAATTATATGCTTATTTTAAAAGTTTTATTATGAAAAAAAGTTGACATTACCTGATCTCATAATCGCATGTTTTATGTATGCTAGAATTTGCAAAAGAAAAACTGTTGCAGAATTAAATCATTTTATTTTGTGTAAATATTTAAGACTTTAAACACTACAGTGGCTGCAACGTTATTGTTGACAACTTACACGAACGATCACGTTACACGAACGATTCCGCACGATTAACGCACGATAAAATCTGTTACACGAACGATCCTTCACGCACACGATTCTACACGTTACACGATCTTACACGATTGCTAACGCAAGCGCACGATTCTTCATGCAAAATAGTTCAAATTCTTTAGGAATGGATATTTTCAGAACGAAATCAGGCTTATTTATTTTAGATTTCAAATAATTATTGATATTATTTCATCGACTTTGAAAAATGAAAAAAAAAAAGAAAAAAAAAGAAATGAATATTTCTGGAACTAAATACATGTAAGACTTATTAATTATTTTAGATTACAAATAATTATTTACGTAATTCTCCGACTTAAGAAAACTGATTTTGTGATGTAAGATGTTCATGTAGGTGGACCGTGAGTTTTGATTTAATTGGATTTCATAATATGCAGAAAGGGATAAGTTTGGGAGAAAAATGGCATGAAAATGAATTAAATTATAAGTTATATCCAAGTTTCCATTTGTGAATCTTTAAGATCAACAATTATTTTACAAATCATTTATTTGCAGAAAATATAAATATAATTAAAAGTAAGCTCCAGAATAAACATTGATAAACGAAACACCGACAATCATATCGTGTACATGTACATTCGCTTATTTTGTTATGCTGTATCTGTCACTTGAATTAAAATCTCCGACCAATGACGTCATAACTGTTCGCTGACTAAATATTTATGTAAGCATTGAGAATTGTTTATGTATTAATTTGTAAAAATATCTTTTTTTGATCTATTGTTTTTAAAAATATCTTGACCATAATTAGCAGTAAACATAATTAACATCAGAGAAAAATCCTTAAACATCTAAGTACGGTTTATCACAAAAAATCACACTATTTGACAAGAACACAATATTGTACGACTTGCTATATTGTTTATTTCCAAGCGATAATTAGTTCGTTCTGCTCTCAATCATGTAAATCGCGCTTCATTTATTTTATTTGGATAGAAAAAAAAGACAAGCGAAGTGATTTTATAACAAATAACATTCCGATAAAAACTAACAAAACGAAATTTACACGTTTCTTAACGCACGATCACGCACGCTTAAAAAAGCAAACGATTGAGTCTGATACATGCACGATCTCGTACGTTACACGAACGATCACGCACGTTACACGAACGATCACGCACGTTACACGAACAATTCTACACGATTGGTTTGTCAACAATAACGTTGCAGCCACTCTATAAACGTCTTTTTAAATAATTAAAAATTACAATGCATTCGGTCATATTTATATCGACTGAACATATTTTCATATTTCTCTTGAAAATGAATCCGGGATGTTTCGCGCCGATTCTGTTTCGCACTGAGATGGTTCGCGCCAGGATGATTCGTACGGTGGCGGTTTGCTCAGCGCGTCTGTTCAACAATTCAACAGTGTTTCAATGAGGATTCAATTGTATTATAATTATGTAATTATAATAAGTTGGAGATCAAAAGGTGAGAATTTAAGTTGATGTGTGGGTTGTCCAAGCCAGAATTAATTACTTAATTAGATGGCGGTATTATAATTATCTACTTATACGTAATTAGCACGGTGTTATAATAATTCATGCTATATATGTATACTTCAAACACAGACATAAATAATTTACGTCTCTGCTTCAAATAAAATCTTCTTAAATATAAAAAAATGTTCCAAAAATATCTATATTTACATATATTTAAAATCTAAAATTTTGTTAAATGAACTAAACTCAGTAGCACATTTATGTACTTGGAGTGAAACATCTCGGGCGAATCATCTCAGCGCGAAACAGAATCGGCGCGAAACATCGTGGGGCGAAACATGCATAGGTGCGAAACATCCTGTTACCTTGAAAATCATGGTCGTTTATTAATTCTTTAACACCACCAAGCAAGCTAATTATGGATTTCTTGAGCAGTGGCTTTTCCATTGATGAAATATACAAGACCGGCACATCAATAATACAACATATTATTGATGAAGACATGAATATCAATATTAAAGTTTCTTTGTTTGTTTGTACGTAGGTTTACGTTGCAATTATCAAAGAAATAGCAGAGAGGGGTTGAAAACTCTCGGATAATAATCAAAGAAATAGCAGAGAGGGGTTGAAAACTCGAAAATAATTATCACAGAAATAACTGAAAAAATAACGAGGACGGAAGGTCAAACTTATTTTTTGGGGGGGACTTAGCTAAGTGACTACATGTAACATTTATTTGTACACGTATTTTGACCGATACAGGGAAGTTTGTGGTTCATTTTTGCTAAATGTAAGAATGGAATTTATGAAGGTTTTTCATTGCAGTTAGATAAGATATTTGATAATAATCTATATTAATCTAATATAATATTATCTAATTGTAGATAATAATCTACAATTATTATCTTTATTTGAAGTACAAGGTAAGTGTACTTCGAAAAAGAACCTATGTCGCACACCACTAACAGAAATTGTCCTAAAGGACTGCTTTTTGCATAAATTTTATAACAGAATCTCGAAATACGTTATAAAAATACGCAGGTGTGTTAAGGAAGCACTAAGATAATTTGACTTGACTAAATCAGTGATACAATATGACGTCATAGTAGGCGAGATGACGTCAGGTTTAGAACACAATTTTTCCTAATATTGCTATTTAGAGATATAATTTGACTCCTGAAAATAAATAGAAATTAGCAAATATTAACAAAAATAAAATGTGTTTATTTTGTTATGCTGTATCTGTCACTTGAATTAAAATCTTCGACCAATGACGTCATAACTGTTCAACAAGTAACATGAGAATCGATCATGTTGTGTAATGAGAATTTGACCAAAAGGGCATGTAAAAAGATACGTAAAAGGAGGATTAGAAGCAAATACCGTGAATATTGTGTGTTATTCATGTGAAGTTAAAGTTTGTTAAACAGGTATGTTGATTTATTTTCATCGATTATATCTTCTATTGAAGACAGTCAGCTATTTACGTATCCCGGTTGGCCTTTCCTCTGTCATTCGTGACAACAATAATGCAAAAGAACAACATTAAGCTGGATACTTAAAAACATAAGATGTGTACATATCGAAAGCTTGTGTTCTATAATACTTGGAAAGTGCTGCTAGAATCGTGAGGTAAACATGGTTTGTAGAAATATCTCGGGTTATATGCATAAAATGCATAACATCGAGTAAGGTTTCGTACATATATGTGGAATAATTATTTTCCCGATAGGACAGTGGGATTCTAGCAGCACGTTTTAGGCATAAGAGATGTATTTCAACTATGTTATTTACTCAAAGAAATTATTTAACCCTGGGGTAGTGTTGTTCTGTGAAGTTTTTCATTAAGGAAAATTTTGCTATTAATAGCGGTCACGTGATGACGTCGAGGTGGTGCACTACTTGGCCTCGGACACTTCGTGTAATAGTTAATAATAGTTTATGTTTTATCAGAGACTTTGATGAATTATTAATCTCAATTTTCTTTAAAAAAGTCTAAATTTCCCGAGAAATGATTTGTATGCTTCCTTAGCATACCCGCGTAGGGTGTTTTGATTGCAATTTCAGCAGAATGTTTTTTGTCCTTTGGTTCTTATAAAAAATATTTTGTTTATTTTTTTTACCTTAACATTCTTTTGATATTTTAAATTGTGAAATGGATGAGTTATAGTACCAACCTGACACAAAGCCGCCCCAGAGTAGTCCCGGGGACTGCTTTCTGGGACTGCTAAAGCCGTCCCAGAGCAGTCCCACAGCTGTCCCAGAGCAGTCCCACAGCGGTCCCAGCGGTCCCAGAAAGCAGTCCCAGCAGTCCCAGTGGGCGGGGTTAATTAATTTAACGGGTGGAGCTTACTCAGAAATGAGATTTCCAATAAACGATGTAACTATTAAAGGCAGTTGAAATTGGTGATCATTTCTTTCTGAGTAGTATCAACAAATATTTACAATTCTTACGCGACAGTCATTTCTGAACTGTTAAGAAAATCACAATACGCGTATAAGCTCACACCCATTGATAACATATGAATATTCAAATACAATTATTTGGTATATTAATTTTTCACCAAAATTAATCAATGTCTGTGATTGATATTGGTTTTCGTATTTATTTATTTATTTTTTATGGAAAATTAAATTTGAATTGTTTATTTTCTACCAGAATTACCTTTAAAGAGAACTTATAATAATAGAGCAAGGCCAATTCCCATACTACACTCTGAATGCATTTTCCTAAGTACTGGAGCTTTTGAAAAATTCTTTGATAAATTTTGCCGAGTATTATATTTCAGTCATGATTATTTTCATTGACTTGCCAATTTAATTATGGTTAGATTCTCAGTTTTAAGTGTTTTATTATATAAATGTTCAAGTGTACATCTGTAAATCACGCGAATGGCACCCTCAGATTATGTTCAAAATTAATTAATTCCGAAATAAATTTATACACAATTATTCAAGTTCAATTATTCACCCAACTCACATTGAAACAAAGATTTTTTGCAGTACATAGATTGAAATTAGTGTCATTGTTGACCAGCGTGTTCAGTGATGTGTAACACTGATACCCAAGTAACATGCATTGACTTTCTGCTAATTATGCCCAAAGGCGATTGAAACCTCAGGTGTGACACCACTTTATACCATATTGTATTGCTTTTTATTAATCGGCCAGCTAAACACAAACAAAACAAAGAACAAATAAGTCCGAAATCCCAATATTTTCAAATGTTTATTTTCTAAATAAATGTACTCTTTTAATAACGTGTTTATAAATTTAAAAAAACTAATTCATAAATAATCCCCCAATAATTATTCACATTGTTTATGTGACAGAAGAATGGTAGAATAATTTTATTTAATGGTCATTTCATAAATTATAAGGTTTTATTTGAGGGCGGTAAAAGTAGCAGAGAGTGCTCTTTTTAAAGCATGATATTATTTCACTTATGAAAAAAAAAAAAAAAAAAATCCAGTACAGTACGTCTTCCGAATATCTTACTGAAATGACAAGTTTGTTTTTTGTTTGTTTGTTTTTTTTTCAATAGTGCTAATGCAAACTTCGATTACATGATTTAATGGCATCAATTTATTAAATAGGCCTAGATATTTTTTTTAAATACCTGTATTGAAGTTTAATTTAAGGGATAAAAATCATCCCCTGATTTCCCTATTTAACTACTTTCATTTTTTAAAATTAATTCTAGACTACAATTGTGTAAATTTACAGCCCTTGAAGACATTTAGCAATTACATGCATAATTATCTCTACTTATACAATTTTTGTAAGAAATACTTGTTTGTTTGTTTGTTTTTTTTTTTTGTTTGTTTGTTTGTTTGTTTTTAATTTTTATTTTAAACACCTCTCTGCAAAAAATAAACAAAACAACAACAGGGAGCCTGCAAATTCAGAATACACAAGGGGCGGAGCTATCATGTCACTCAGAATCTTTTTCACGCATAAGTGAACAAAGCAGTCCCAGGGACTGCTGGGACTGCTAGGTCTGCTTTCTAGAGCAGTCCCATAGCGGTCCCAGAGCAGTCCCAGAGCAGTCCCGGAGCAGTCCCACAGCGGTCCCAGAGCAGTCCCGGGGACTGCTTTCTGGGACTGCTTAGGTGTCAGGTTGGGTCTGGTTGATACTATCCCTTCTCTGTAAAGTAGTATAGCCTTTAGTCTGATTTTCTCCATGCTTTTTCATGTTATGCTTATACTGTTTGGTTTTTCTAGTTGTTTTAACTCACATGGTTTGTAATTAAGCTCAGCAATCGCCAACAAATTGGTTGTTTGTGTCAATTCTTGGTTTCGATGACACCAAAAAGATATTCTCTAAAAACTAACCACAAAAACCAGTCATGTCTGTAAGGCTGGATAAAATATACAAAGTTAACCGGATTGATCTAAAGATTAATCCTGATAATAAAAATTCGTTTACTGAATTTCTTTTGTTTGTAGATTTTTACCAGGTCGATCACTGTTCGTTATCTTCACCTTGTCATTACTCTATTGAAGTCCATGTGGTAAATACGAAGTCATTTTTTATGTCATGTTTTCATCTCAGAAATGAGACTTTTTTTTCATCCTGAAATATTTTCTTTTTCAAAGGCACATGAAATATGTGGAGATAACGAACAGTTTTCGAGCTCAAAAGTCCATTAAACATTACAAAATAGGAGCAGAGCAAATACGGACCTCTAAGACATCAGAAATGGGATCAAGTACCATGGAGGAGTTAGCATTCCCTGCCGACCGGGCACACCCACCGTGTTCTCCTTGTCATGATCGGGAAATAACGGAAAAATCCGACTACAATTCAGTGTGTGAATAATGGCTTAACAATTAGAATGAAAAACGTCAGTCAGCATTTGACTCAATGATAAATTGAATTTGCTGACAAGGACATTGTATCAACCATAGAACTTATGAGATGATGACTTTAAACGAGATTGCTGATATTCTTGCTTCATAAACTTGTTTTTCACTAACTTACCTCGTTTTAGAAATTGTTCATTCGTAGAGCATGATCTTGCGTATCGAATCAACTGAGAGATATAAACCTCGTATGCAGGTGATAAGGGTAATTTGCTGCATAAGTAAGGGAAGTTGACAATTGAAAAGTTAAAGTTTTTGATCAATATTTGCCCGCTGTTCTCCAGTCGTTATTCAACTTTTCACTTCTCCAAAACTTAAGTGTTTTCTTTAAACAGAAGTTTATTAAAAAAAATGTAAAAATGAGTGGAATCATCCGAAAACTATACAAAACAAAACTGGGTCATAAAAGATAGAGCGGACTGGAAAGCTTGATGTTTTAAAAATATGTTCCTATGCTGTGTACATTCAGATTTATTTAAATCATCGTCCGCAAGGCCAGGTCGAAGGAGTCAAAAGTTTACATATATTGGAAACAAATTTTTAATTCTTATATATTCTCCAAAACAACAGGATCTAATATTCAATCATATTAATATGCTAGTTCCTTTCTCGATAAGATTCACGTTATGGTATTAAGTTTGGGTTGACAAATGTTCCTCAAATAAGTATCAAGGGGAAAGAACTATCTTCTTCTTCTTTTTTTACGAAAGTCTGTCATAGAAAAACATGTAGGTGGAACAACCATATGCAGTGACCGGTCACGGTAGCCCAGTGGTAGGGCGCTCGCTTCGTGATCGGGAGGCCTGGGTTCGATTTTCGTTCGCCGCGGCGCGTCAAACCTAAGATGTAAACATAGTGGTGACTGTTCCTTCGCCAAGCGCCCGGTACTAGAAGTGAAAATCGTGTGTGTGTCGGATAAGACCTTAAAAACCGAGGTCCTGTGTTACAGTAGGCGAACCCTCACTGCTCAATGTGAGGATCAATGGCCCTGAGTGCCGAGTATAGGTATAAATTTGAAGCCCTTCACCGGCATACGGTGACGTCTCTATTTGAGTGAAAAATTCTCGAAAGGGACTTTAAACAACATACAATCAATCAACACCCATATGCAGAGTAAATTTAAATCATGCATCATGAGAAGTATGAGGTCACAGTAGGGAATGAGTTATACAAAGATACATGAAAAAAGGAGGAATGTTTTACAAATTTATTTGATTGTCCAATATTATGTTACTTGTTATATCATTATCATTGTGTTATTTCACTCAATCTTCGTAGCATATATGAATTGTATGCGTTCATTAGTCATTATGTACTTCTACATGTTTGTTTGTCATATTTCCTTTTGCGCTTCATATCTTTCATACATACTTTAGCAATGTTGAAACTGGTATTTGTTCGAAGTAAAGAAATACTAGAATTTCAAGAACATTTTAAGTGAATTGACTATTTAGAAAAGGTAAAAATAACGCTTCATCTTGTGTTTTAACTGTAATTCGTTTAATACACATCGTATGAAGACAGTATTCATTTTATAAAATGTTACTTCAGACAAAGTTTGCAGTAAAAACTTTGCATGAATAGGGAAGCAGAAGTAAATTGTGAAATCAAAGATGCTACGTCCGACTGCAATATAACTTGTGGCATGCAAATTCTAAAAGTCAATTATATACGTTTGTTTGCACATAGCAGTTATGTGTTTGTTATTTTACATTTTACCCCATTGCCCTTTTACTTATCACACTTGGTTTGGAAGAGGAAAAAAGAATGACACAGTTTCACTTTACGACGTGGCTTGACAATACCGTTCCTGAGGATCTGACGTCACTCATCTGCATCCATAATTTGGTAAGGAATGGTCTGATGTCATCAGTTGGATCAATTGTTGTTATTTACGTTAGAAACATTTATTAATCATAAAAGAAGTTGCATTGTCTTGAATTATACCATAATTTATGGTGAAGTCTATACCCTACATTTTCTACAGATATTCCATATGTATACAAATCTTACAATGACTAGATATTGAGCATCTTAAACAAAATCTTCTTATGTGTTCTTGCTTTTCTTCTTTCAGCTATGGTACCATTGGACAATTATTTATTGGTGCTGTAAACATAATTGAAAATGACGACCTAGGGCAATTATTTTGAAAGATAAATACATTGAGTCCCAATCCATCAATTGGCGACAGAAACTCATTTCTGTTAAGAATTCTGAAGAGGATTGTGCAAGACGATGGGCGAAATATGAATGAATAGAATTTTACACTTTGTCAAAATCAATTACATGTTTTAGAAATATATTAAAGAATCATGCCAGAGAGTTAAAAGGCAATGTACGAACCATCTATCATTCCGTTTTCACTAAATTGGAAGATACAAAATAATTTTAAAAAAACCTAGGTGCAATGTTATGGTTCCAGCAGTAAAGGCTTGTAACGAAATTGTCTTTGTTCGTTATGTTCCAACTTCCAAGAACATGCTTTGAGTACGATCATATTTAAAACGAGACAGGCTACTGACAACAGAAGGATCGTTTGTGGACTGGAATATCTTATATCAATTAATTATTTCCTAGGGCTTTCTGCTGTGAATATTTATATTATACAAGGTTTTTCCGACTTTATTGAAACCACTACCCAAATCTTTGGAAAATGATATTGAAACTTTTTTTATATTTAGAGAAAAGAAATAATGCGACATGATTTTTGACATTGAGGAAAATATTTATATACTATTAAATGGAGTTTTATAGCCATCAGAAGGCTAAGATTATTTAATTCATTTTTTTGTAAAATCATTTATTTACGATGGTCAAATTTTCGTAGTGCTGGAAAAACATATGGGTTCCTGAGAGGTTATTTTCGTTGTTGAAGAAGTTTTTTTTCGTTGTTGAAGAAGTGGGATAAATTGTATGAGTTAATTTTCAACATGTTGTTTGGAACATGGATGAATTTCTTTGTCTTTTCGTGCCACGAAAGCAGAGAATTTTAAACCCTCTCAATGTACCAAAAATTAGTGATATCACATAATACAGTTGTGAATAGGTGTATCCAACGAGATGTAGATTTCATATATTTTGATATTTTTTAGTTAATAAATTTCAATACAACTGCTAGTTTATAGATATTTAAACTCCTTGATACATAATATTAAGTGTACAATAGTGTTTTGTATGAAACACCTCATATTGATATTAATAAAATTAACAGCACAATTATTCAATTTGATCAATTTCTATCAGAGTGATTATGTTTCATTAAAATTGTTCTTTGCTTAATATCGATAGAATGCTTTTGTGCATCTAAAACAATGTTATATGATTTCTTTTAAGACGATATTATGAAGTGCACATCAAGGCTTGTGATACTATGACCAATCCACAATATAGCATTAGAGTGCCAAAACGAAATGACTAGTATCATACAGGGTGTCCCAGAATATATGATACCATTTCAAGATTCTGTAAAACCTAAGGTTATGAATATTGAATTACAACAAATGCATTATAAACATTGCATACACTGTCCAATTTTATTCACATAATTTGACAGTCATTAAAAAGAAAACAATAAAATGAGTTCATTTTGAAAAATGCTATGGTTTTTAAATGATGCCCTATAAATGACGTTCTATCTGTGTAATAATAATGTCTAGACATTGCGCGAGGTTCCTTAACTTGAGAAAACAGTTCCTGTCTCAGTAGTAACTTCTGGAGTTTCATCAGAGGTAAACCTTTTATTTATGTTAAGGATTCTGGTTTGAGTTTAGCAGCAGTAACCTAAGACTAGGATTGATAATTACAGTTTCAAAATGAGGATAGCTAGCTCTTTTGATAATCCATTTTGATTGAAATTACAGTTTTGTGCAAAAATTTGAGGTAAATTTGATATGCTGCAATTTCATAAGTGTGAGAATTGTTTTGGAATATTTTGTTGTTTAAAAATTGTACTTATTCAAATATTTTTAGAGACATATATGAAAGAAATTGGCCAAGTGATGTGATTGTGGCAGGTATTTCAAATGGTATCATATATTTTGGGACACCCTGTACAAAGGATTGAAGACGGTATTTTTTGACTGAGTGTATGAATTGTACTTTATAAGTAACCACCAATGTCAAAATTAATGCATTCGTCATTTCAATGTTATATTTCAATACAAAACGGAATTCTCATTTTCTTTAATGGATACAGATATTTTCTCACATTTAAGGACATTCAAGACTGTTTGAAATTTTCTTTCACAGTAAAAATTCAGATATATCTTGTTCTCCACACTGATGTGAATTTAATGAAGAAGAATAAACAGTCCGCTTCTTGTCTTTCATTATTGTTAACTAATAATTATTTTATGTATGATAGAATTCCATTAAAGCACTATGGACCAAACTTTGCTATATGTAGGACTGAGTGTGAGTTCTGTAGTCCAATAACTGACGTATATGGTCCTTGTCGAGGACCATTCTACGGTGATCTTTATCAATGCAAATGTCAAGGCAACTGTCTCATTTCGACTCGTGATAAAAAAATCAGGAGCTTATCAAGACTGTGTTGACGGTTATCAAGGAAGGTTTTGTGATCATAAAATTACTATAAAAAGTATTCTTTTTCATCCCTAGGTGAAAATTCAGCTTTGGTCTTTATTCGTGCTGGAAGTTTTAATTTCACTTTTGGCTTAATTTTTGAAGTACATCTTCCTTAATGTCGCTTTATGAAAGGATTTACAAATAATACTATTGGTTGTCTGTCTGTGCTATAAATTCTAACTAGCCTTCAGAGCAACAGGAGATGGAAAGGAAACGTTAGACATGTCTGATCACACGAGGATGGAAATATATTGACCGTGTTAGAAGTATTGTATATCTATAAATAGATGACAATAGAAAAATTAGTATATACTTTTAAAATATTGAGGGGAAATATGAAGGGTGATAAAATTTTGAACTTTGTTGTAAAACCATATTTTTTTTTTTTAATGAGGAAAGTGTTGTTTTTTTTTTTAATAATTCTATGATTAAATACAAAATTATTGTCCTTTATAATGGTGTCTGCATTTTTTTTTTAAAGAAGTACAGTTTAAAACACCTAGGAGTAAAGTAATCAAGTTTGTTCATCAATACGAAGCTATATTAACTCCAATATAAATTTTAATTCTTTTTCCTTTCCTTTTAAAATAACTAAATCAATATGCATCTAGTATGAACATGAATAATTAGAAAATTTCAAATGTTTTGTTGTTGAATGTATTTCAAGAGTAGGACAGGATTTTTTTTTATACTGAATATTTTCATGTGAACGAAGCACAGGTGAAAATATCAAAATAGAAATATATCTAGCATATTCAGAAATGCGTTAAATCAAATCTCCACTAACTTGCTGAAAATCATTTCAACGAAATATCATACACGCTTAATATAAAGTATTCCGTCTCACAATATCAATGTACATTGTACGTAAATGGCACTTCTAACGAAATTTAGTGTTCAACAAATAGTGATGACTCCACAGTACTAAACTTTGGCACCTGATGGAAACATGAAAATAATTATACTTTGAACAAATTCACACGGGGAGAAAGGAGATGTCCCGGTTAAACCCGTGACAAGAGAAAGGTTTAAAAAAGGTGATAAAAGGTTTCATAAAGGCAAAAATATTTTTATGACCTTTTCGTCATTTTTTTTTTTTAAGTTATTTTCTTCAAATGATCAATCACAGTTACAAAGACAAAGGGTAATGAGTAGATCTTTACAGGGAAAGAGTACGTCTGCTATCCACATTTTCAGGTTATAATTGCCAAAACAAGTGAGATTCTGGCTATTAAATTGCGGAGATTTTTTTTTTCGTTATTTATTGAAATAGTATACATGTATAGATATAGAGGAAGTAAATATTTCTAAATAATTAAGATCATTTAATTATATTAAGTTTCTTTTCCGGTTCAAAAAGTCAAAAAAGTTCTTTGAAGTATATAAATTTTATTTACATTCAGTAATTGTCGTTAAGTAATACTTTCTTTGAAAATATTTAATACTGGCATACATTTGTCAATAGATTGTTCAGATTTGATAGAAAATCAGATATATAAGACTTAATGCATTTACAGTTGGCTATTTTTTTTTTATTGAATTTCAAAGTAAAAGCACAATTTTAAAATAATCAACACCCTTGTGACTTCTCGTAGCAGATTTACATGTGACCCTGTGTCACGGTCTGACGTGTCCCCGTAGGTTCCTCGTACATGAAAGCAGGTGGAGTAACAATACCTACAAAAAGCGACAAAATGATTTCAATAAATCGTTAAAATGTTCAATCGCAAATAATAATACAATGTGTCGATTGATTTTGCACACGGCTCATAATTCGTGTGGAGTTTAGCAGGAAACATTCATTCAGCAAATTACGTATATGGTCATTGAAAAAGCTTTTTCTTAGCACTAACTTTCCTGGGGGTATTCCTGAACATAATTTATGAACCTGTTATTAAGAAAAACACGTTACAAAATTGACTTCCTGTGCAGGTACATGCATGAATACTAAAGTTTTATTTCCTTGCAACAAGAACTCTGTAAAATAATTGTTACTAGTTAATTTATCTTCGGTGTTATTTTTCTTTTCAAAGCTTTAATCTATTTGATTTCATGTCTTTCATCCCATTTTAAAAAAAATCCACGTTACATTTTTCATGTCAAGAATGCCGTGTTAAAATTTGATTTTAAACTTAAAAAGCATGTTGATATGAGGCTATCCTTGAAACGTCGTACTCAGCTGAGAAATAATATATGTATATACATGTGCATACTCAAAGAAAAAATATTAATTTAAGTTAATTAAAAGGAAAAAGTCTACCAACTTATTTCAAGACATTTCATTACGCTGACGTTATGATTCCATGCCGATCATTCCTTTAAAACGAATACATGTTTCTCACAACTCTCTCGAGTGTATTGATACTACCGTGGGCTTTGTTTACATTATGTCAGCAGTATTCACATCCAAATTAAATAATTTTATTTCCACTGAGGTCACGACCCTATGACCTGTTTTCCCCATGGCGCATGACCGCCACTTTGTTCAGTCGGTATAGCGCTTGCTCCGTGATCGGAAGATTGTCGGTTCAAGCCCCGGCTGCGACAAACCTAAGTCGAAAAAATAGGTAATGACTCTTCCTTCGCCAAGCTCTCTATACTTTGAATTGAAAGATGCAGGTCTTTCGGATGATACCCTAAAACCATAGACCCCGTTTCACCGTAGGCTGTGACACGATAAAGACGTTCACTGCTCAATAGCCAAGAGTGCAGAGTAAAGGTATCAAATTTGAGACCCTTCAACAGTATATGGGGATATCTCTATCTCGCAAGGTGCATAAAACAAAATACAAGCAATCAATATATCTATCAAAATGGCGCAGCTTAATATCGATAAGTGGAATATTATATAGATATCATTTTTTCTATTTTTCAGTTCATTTTAATGAATAAAAAAGGATTATAACAAAAATTTAGGCTACACAAGGAAATAATTTCAAATTTATATTCAAATCAAGTCACAACCAAATTAGGGTGTATATGAACCTCCGAGGATGTTTATTTCTAGATCTACATTAATATGTATGTTACTTATTACTATCACAGACACCTGTGGCTACACCATCAACCCCCTCCCCCGATTTTAAACTCTCTGACTTCTTGGAATTTTTTTTATAGTATTTTATTTATTAGACTTATTTGTCAAGTACACCATAGAAAAATTCAGGGGAAAAATCCAAAACAACTGTTTCATTTAAGAAAACTGACTTCCGTAACCTCTTTGGTTTTGTTTGTGTTCATTTTTGGATTATTTCTCAAGATTTTTCAAATATCATACTTGATAAACAAAGCTAATTTAACTTTAATGTGTGACAAAAAGTTAAAGAATCCCAGGGTTAAACAATGAGGATGGAGTGCACATCCTTGTGATAAACATAGTCACATAAGTATGTATGGTATCTAAATAAAATATTTACATTCATAGATATGACCAAGGAAGGTGTGCTGAAAACTGAATGAATTGACAATTATGAAATTTTACTTGAATTTGTAGCATGAAGAGCGTGAAGTGTGTTTGGTCGCTGTTGTGGTGCTCCATTATTCTGTTGGGTACTATGCCGCCGATGCTTGACTTTCAGGTGTACAGAAACACACACTGTTATTCCAATTACTATGGCTACGGCTAAAACCCCGCCCATAACTCCACCAGCAGTTCTGGTGTCATCACTGTTAAAGTATAAAACAAATACAATGAAGCACAGATGTGATTTATTTTAAATTACATGGATTCCGTTGGAAAACATTGCTTTGCTCAGAACTATTGTCTATAAAAAGAATTCTTCCTTTTTAACATTTGAACCCCATTCAGAAGTTTTGTAGCTTTGCCTTAAAATGTAAACAAATCAATGAACCATCTGAACAGTTTAAAACAAAACCAAGGTAGACCTTGGAATGATTTATCACTCTTGATAGAATTTTTAACTACGTACTAGCAGTCAGTTTCACAGTAATATGACATGGCAAGCGTATCGTGATGGCAATTTTTGCCATGACAGTGTCCTAGAAAGAAAAGAAAACAAAATCATTTGAATCATATTAATAGAAATAGAGGATGAGAGTGCAAGCTTGGAATTGAAAATAAGATATTGAAAGTTTTTTTTTATTATATTTTTTTTCGCTATGCACTGCCAGAGATTAAACTCGTCAATGCTTGTGGGGGAAAAAGACATAAACTTTGACACCGGTATAAGCAAATACCGATATTGAATTCAAATTCCGAGATTTTTCATTCATAAGGCCAAGCAGCAGATTCGTAGTTTCAAAGTTAAAAAAAAAATATCTTATTTTGAATTAAAGGAAACGAAAACGAAAGAGGAAGAGGAGGGAAGAGAAACAACAACAAAACTAAAGCACAAACAAAAGTGGAATATAATTATCTTATATGCTAGATAATAACTATAGCATTTTTTTAAAAAATATAATGACATTTAATCTTACCGTCAAAAACAGCAAATAGAAAAATGAATCCAGTTCTAACATACAACTCCATTTTTTTAATTTAATGTAATGAAACGTTCGTATTGATATTAAAGTATAACCTATCGAACATGAAAATATACACGATAAATTCTTCTACAAATTAGCAACTGGTTCTAAATTTTAAAGAGCTATGCATAGCAATGAGATAGAACAAAATGTTAATTGTTATAAGTAATTTTAAAAATACATGTAACTAGATATTTTTCAAGACATTCGTCAACAAAAGATGCAGAACGGATACCTCAAGAGTGACTATTTTATCTTATCTATTATATCTTATCCATATACCATACCATGCTTTAATGTCACTTACTATAAAAGCAGATGATTCAATCTAGTTAATACAAGAAAATATGATACATAATTAAAGTTGGAATTGAATAGGTAAACTGTAGATAATATGAGACATGATGAACCTTACTTGGACCTGAATCAAAGCCCAAGAGAGTTTTTTGGATTAGGATCCGTCTTTCGTCCTCCTGTAGTCATAATACCTATATATTCTTTCAAGACATCTCGAAAGATAAAACTTGTGAACAAAAGATGCAGGACGGATACCGCAAAAATGAATATTTTATCGTTTATATCTTATCCATACATCATATCGTGCTTTGTTTTAACGTCATTTGTTAAAAACAGATTCAATCTTGATAATACAAGAAAATTTGATACATAATTTAAGTAGAACACAATTCGGGGTACATGAATTGAATAAGTAATGTAAGGCTAGTATAAGATATGATTTACCTTAATTGGACCTGAACCAAAGGTCCCTATTTTTTTTTGGATTAGGATCTGTCTATCGTCCTCCTGTCGTCAATGAACTCATCCTACTTTCGATTTCTCCATAAAAACTGGTACCAAGTCAATAAAATGTTGAACAAAGCAGCCTTTTATAACGGGGAACTCAAGTTTGTTCAAGGGGCACAGCCTTTTTAAGAGAGTTTATGTACTGTGAAAATAAGGTGGAATCATTTCTCAAAACCAACTTGGTCAGAAAAGATGAAACGGAATAAAAGCTTGAAATTTTTTTTTAATTGAAAACATATTCAAACGTATCACGTAGTGTAGACAATCATTGTCACAATGGCCAGGTTGTGGCCAATGGGTTATTGGAAAACAATTACAAATTATCCACAAGAACAGCAGGACGACAAATCTTAATTATATATTAGTCCTTTTGTAGAATAGAATCAGATCTGTGATTCTTGTCCAAGGGGTTATGCTGAGTCCAACAAATATTCCTCAAATGTATATAAAACAAAATATGTTTTTTGATCATCTTTAGAGAGGAGGTTCAAAGATAGTTATAAAGACAACGTCGGCATGTAGGGTTAATTCAAATGCCGCAAAACATGAATTTAGGGACTTGTATGAGATTACAATAAGGGAAGATACTTAACAAAAGTTATTTTATTTTCAATTCACATCTCTCAAAGTGTCAATGTTTACCGTTTTAATTTATGTTTTAAAATTATTAAATTATTAATTTTTATCAGTCAAAAGTA
Organism: Saccostrea echinata; assembly: GCF_033153115.1. Classification (NCBI taxonomy): domain Eukaryota; kingdom Metazoa; phylum Mollusca; class Bivalvia; order Ostreida; family Ostreidae; genus Saccostrea; species Saccostrea echinata. Next base: position 7,388,283 of record NW_026889778.1, read on the forward strand.
TATCGTATTTTTTTTTAAATATAATTATTGATGAGTCATAGTCCAAAAGCTGGGTGATACCATTTAAAGTGTGAGCTATTGAAACTTCACCGGGATAAAAAAAATTTGCAGTGAATTTTTCAGTAGCTGGCAAAGCCAGTTTAAACGAATATGACGTTTCCAAGGAAGATCGAAGCGTTCTGTATAGCACACATTTATTCGAATGGATGTACCTGTAAATTTAATTTGAACAATCTATAAAATCAATTACTATGTGAATCGAAATTACCTTTAATATAATGGTTTTAAGACATTTACTTACAGATACGTATATGAATTATCCGTCGCAGCAACTGACGCATTGATGGCTATATCAGGAAACCAGTCCATGTCAAATATAGCAAAGCAATTACTGAAAAGTGTTTCAGCACATAATTTAAAGATAGAAACTGGAAGATATATATATACAGCTATGTGACAGTATGTAAGAAACACAATTTTGCAAGTGTATAACATGTTATTGTGCTATATATATGATTGATTTATATGTATAATATTATATTGTAATGCTTATGAGATGCACATCCCACGGAATAAAGAACTGGATCTACTACATCTGCTGAAATACCTTGGTATCTACCTGTGTAATAACGATGTCACGAACCGTGACGATGACTTACCAGGAAAACTTCCATGAACGTTATAAAAACAACTCATTATCAGCTCAGCGGATCGATAATATACTTCAAAATAATCAATAAATCAATAAAATCGACTTCAATTTAAACGGTATTTTATTGCAAAGATAATGAAAAAAAGAGTTGATTTTGTATTTTTCTATTCTAAAAGCTCTTGTTATATTCTCATTTTTAGAAGAAATGACAGGTAACAATAAAAATGTGATTCTGTTCTAATACGATTATAGGCTTAATGGAAATAATACAATCTCAAAAGTACTTGATTTTAATAACGATTTTTCTGACAATTGGCCCTGGCATCTTTTCAATTAAACCAAAATAGAATACAATACCACGAGGCTGAGAATACAAATGTAGTTCCCTTTAAATATGCAACCTAGTCGACAATCAAAGCTATTAAAATTTTAAATGATTTAATGCACTAAGGTTTTGCTTTCAGATTTAATCAAAGATATTAAGATAAAATAATCTTAAAGATTCGAAATGAAAAAAACATGTTAATTTTCCAGTGATCATTGTGTTTACACAACGGATTTACATGGCTCATGTTTATTTAGTTTTATGACTGTACGCTCGTTCTCTGGTCACCTCGGCAATGTGCGATCAAGGCTTGACATGGCCGTTGGAACCGCAAGGGGGTGGGGGGGGGGGTACGGGGGGCCGTGCTCCCCCAATAATTTTGCCGATATATAGATATACGATAGTAAACAGTAGTAAACATATATACTATATGCTTGTGCCCCTTCAATAAAAACGTCTGATGACCTTTTTTTCCTTTGGTTTGTTTTTTTGTTTTTTGTTTTGTTTTGTTTTTTTTGTTTTTGTTTTTGTTTTTTTTTTTTTTTTTTTTTTTTTTTTTTTTTTTTTTTTGTTTTTTTTTTTTTTTGGTAAGAAATGTTTCTTAGTTGATGACCTTTTTTTCTTTTGTCAGGAAAATTTTCGTAGTTCATGACCAACTGAAAAATGTTTGGCTGTGCCCCTTCAAACTGTAATTGCTTCCTAAAGGCCTGTTTGTATTACATAACTGCCAACATTGAGGTGCAAAGGTGAATGAAAAGTGCGTACAGTAATGACTGAATTATTCTCTGCATAAAAGTTTTATATTATTTATGTATATTTTATTGATAAACAACGAATATAATGTCTTCCCCTCTTCTATTGAAAGACTTTTTAAACTAAATAAAAAAGAAGGTTGTCATTCAATAATTTTAGGAAACACAGAACACGTACAACCCCTCATTTAAGAAGGTTATTAGCATTTAATATAGTTAGGTATATTATTTATATATAGCAAGATTGTTTCAGTTATATGCCTGAAGTGTCCTCGTTCACTTGGCGAATGAAAACTGTTACCTGTTTACGAGTCAAGCTTTTTTACTCACATATCACGCAATACTCGAACAAAAAAATATTTTCGTGACATCAATGAATAAAGAACAACTTTTCCAGCCAAAGCTAATCGGAATGTAAACCGTTTTGAGTTATAAAGTGACAAATTTCAAGGGTTCTAAATCCCTAATTTTAGAGGTCAGTCACTTTATAGTGGTGTCAAATGAAAGCACATGAAATCATGCACATCTATTATTCTACATGTCTTAAGGGGGCCGACTTCGCTCAGCATAGTAAAATAAAGCGTATTTACTCTTTTAAAGCAACTACTTTTACTTAATCTATAAAAATTAACAAAATTAGGAAATCTCAGGTTAAAAGTCTAATTACGTTTTTAAATAACTGATATTTTAAACATTGTCACAATTTTTCAAATGATGGGTAAATAGACGTCGAAATAGTGTGTTTTTGACGTTATAAATATCCGAAGTTCTTTAAGAAGAGCCATTTATTATGTCATAAAATAAAAAGTATAAAATAGATGCTCTTGAAAATTTAAACATAGGAAATCAAGAATCTCACAATCATTTGAAATATTTATATATATATATATATATATATATATATATATAAATCTGTGGTATTTGTCATGTTTTGTAGAACTCCATAAAAACAGGAAAATATCAAGAATTCTGACATTTTGAGATGCACCTTCTAGAAACCAGACGGTAGAATTTTGTGTTTCTTGCATAAAATGTACAATATAGCATTACTCATCATATAATATAATTTGAGCAGAAAGTCTATAGTAGCATATGCATAATTTGCTCCGAAGTGCGAAAAAATAGTATTTTCATAGATAATACTATAGAAAATTTACCTGTATTTTGAGATGGTCCCTAAAAATAACTAGATGGTAGATTTTTACTAATCTTGGCATGTATACGGAAGTCAATATAAGATACATATGGTATAGAATTAAAGAGTTTTTTAAAGTAGTTTTCACACAATAAAACCCCAGTCGGCTCCCTTAACAAATATTTTTAGGTTAGAAGATAAAAGAGAAATTATGTCTATTTTTTATTTTTTTATTTTTAGGCGGTCTAATTTTTTACCCTTCTATATCGCCATTTTGAACCCAGAAATAAAATAAATAAAAAACGATGTGCACAACTTAAATGCCTCTATTTTTTCGACTTCAGTGATATTTCTGCTCCAGCTTTTATAATATCGGAGCCTTTGTTTGGAAACGAAAGCCCCTTAATTTTCAATCAAAGCGAAATAACTCGGAAGCAAAGAGAATTTCTGATATGTATTACAATGTATTACAACATTTTAAAAACAATTTTGTAATGTCTATAAACTCTGAAATACTGAGCGAAATCCCTTAAAAATAAGCAAGTTACGGAACCTTAAAGTAGGCGTCTAGGAAAAAGGAGGAAAAGGAATAATAAGAAATCAATAATCTAAGTCAATATACTGAGGAAGGTCTACTTCAGGACCATGAAAAACAAGATTACTATGAAATTATTTCCACATATTATAGATTCAATTTCTTCCTTAATTAGGACCACAATGTTTTACATGGAAACATCAGGAAATATCTATATAGATATATACCGGTATATCTTGCTTCAAAATTGCATTGAAAATAAAATTGATTCAGAATTTTCATTATTAATATCGTAGATAAATTCATTCACTTGTTTCTAGTCTACCTTCACACAGGCATTTTCAAGGAACTAGAGCCGAGCACGTTGCAAAGCAACGAATAGGTCTTCCTTTGGAGCTGCGAAAGGAAGAATGACCTGTAGTCAAGGTCATGCCACATTTTAAAGTTATACATGTAAGCAATCTTGTAAGGGGAAGCAACTTACTATGTTTCGCTAGGAAAAAAACTGTAAAGGAATGTACGTTATCTTGAACATTCAAATTGACCTTGCGTCAAGCCATGACACACTCTGGTTATAAAATCCAATCTGTGCGTTACCGACTTGAAAAGTTCACAGTGTCAAATGTTCTTTTAGTCCATACATTCAGTCAAAACATCATAGCCTTAGTGACCTTGAACTTGCGTCAAGGCCATGTCACACTCTTAGAAATAAAATGAAAGACCTTAAAAGTTTATAAAATAGGAAAACTTAGTCAAGGATATCAATCGCTGCAGACCTTGTTTTTCATTCATTTGACGATTCGCAAATAATAAATGTCGCGTATGATTATTGGTTTACATTTAAGTAGGTTGTGGATTTCTCTCGGAATTCAACACCAGCCCTCACCTACATGTGAACTTACCTGAACAAACCAACCAATTGACAATCTCGACTCTGATGGAAAACATTGTATTCATTGAAGTTGGGGGGGGGGGGGATGTACGTATCGTGATGAGAGGAAATTTGATCACCTGTCAGTCCATTAAACATAAAAGATTATTTTGGAATATTTGTATACAACTGCGTGGCTTTCTTAGAACCAAATTAGTATTTGTTAGAAAAATTAAATAATTATTTAGCTGTTTAAGCTTTGTTACATATTTGTAAGAACCACTTTATTTACAAAACAAATTTTCATCCTTTTATGGACGCCGTGATAAATTTGATAGGCTGTTCAATTACTATTCGGATATATTTTCCATTCAAAGGACTAACACATTTTTTTTTAAATATTGCCAAAGGTCCTGGCCTAAAACAAATTTACAAAACCAGACCACGCAGTTTTATTTAGAACACTTAAGTCTGAAAACGTTCGTTCATTGAAGTTATTTTGGATAAAAAGTCCAACAATTTTCAACCTCGTTTCCTATAATTTACCGAATCTTCTTTTCTATATAGTCGAAATACATGGACGAAAGATAAAAAACCGTATGCTGATCATTCAAAACACATCATTGCGATTGTGTATTTAATTTATGGAGACATGTTTTTTCCCGTTTTTCCTTATCTCTGAATTACCCGTTTGCCGGTTCATACCGCTGTTCATACGTGCTATAAATATGATCAGAGAGAACAAGATATCCCCGAGCAATTTATTTCTAATTATGAAAACAATCAATGAAAACAATTTAGGTGTAAACAATTCTACTTATGTCTAATGTCTAATTGCGATGTCACCAACTGTAACAATGCCTGACGAGAAGAACTTTAATATTACCGTTTATAACTCAAAAACGTTAAAACGCTAAAACCTTCAAGGGCTATAGATCCCTAATTATAGGGACCAACCCCTTTTAAATGATATCAAATGAAAGTTCTTGCAATTATGCACAACTTTTATTCTACATGTTTTAACAAAATATTTCTAGCTTTAAAGATATAATGGAAAATATGTCAAATTTTTGGCTCTTTTCAGCGTTCTAACATCTGACCCCTCTCTAGCCCCATTTTTAATGCAAAATTCAAAAAAAAAAAAAAAAAAAAGAAAAAAAGAAAAACCGATATGCACAATTTAAATTCTTCATTTCAATTTCAAAGGGTTTTTGCCCCAATTCTTACAGTCTCAGAGCCTTTGTCTGGAAAGCCTTAAAATTTCAGTCAAAGGATGATAACTTGTGAACAGAAGGAAATTTCCTAATTATATTACAGTATTCTGAGGGTGTTTCGTAAAATATAAAAGCTCTGAAAATTTGAACAAAATCTGTTCACGAATGAAGAAGATATGAAGCTTCAAAGTTGGCATCTAGGAAAACAAAAGAATAATAAGAATAATCTTAACCACCAGAATCAGCAGAAGGTCTTCCGCTGGAACGTAAGACCTTAATTAAGGTTCTAAAGGCATTCGCTTCTACGCACCCGGAAGAAAGCTTCGAGTCAAAATATACAGCAGATTGTATAACTCCAGACATACGGTCTACAGTATCGAAACATTAAAACAGATAATATATATTGTAAAAAACAAACACATTTAAAAGAAATTACAGGTTGCAAAAAAAAAAAAAAGACTTTGAATATTTTTCTTGCCATTATTTAAAATGATATTTGACAGATACATATTTATCTCGCAATTTTGCAATGAATTTAAAATGTAACATGTTTGACTTTTTTTTTCTAACAAAGTGTTTTTATCAGTAGGCAGTAAATTCATATTGTTATGAAATGTGCCTTTGTTTTTTTATTTCACTACGATTTCTCTATGGTACATGCAGTAATTACGTACAATTGCACTCAAACGAAAGACAAATGTTTTTTATTACGAAAAAGACTTGATTCTTTCCTTAACAGATTCATATTTGGTGGTGCTCTCCTTTGCCAACATCAACATCAATATTCTACTGTTTGTTGGGATGCAGGGCCTAGAAATAGTTCAAAAATACTGTTTTACTAAAGTGTTTACTCTATATCATTTTAATAATATTATATCTATACAAAAAGAGGAATAAATGGTTAATTTTGCATCAAATATTTAATTTCATATCAAAAGCATAACTGCATTACAGTTCATCAACAGGCTATATTTCCTCTCTACTGTTAAACATAAAAATAATTTAAAACCCTATCCTCCCAGCTCCCACCAAGTTGAAATTTATTGATTGTCCGCTGTGTGAGGCATTTAACATATATATATATATATATATATATATATATATATATATATATATATATATATATATATATATATATATATATATATATATATATATATATATATATATATGCCAATAATTATATATGTATTAAAACATATACACTATACATGCAATAATAAAGAAAAGGGCACTATATTTCTAATAAATGATATCCTTGTGTGTTGGTGCAAATGCGTACAAGTTTTGTTTAGTTAAATTATTAAAGCAAGCAAGGTATATGTTTCAAGTTGCAATTCATTTAGAAATATTTACATTTCCAAATATTTTCCTTAAGATTCTTTGTAAATTAGAAGGCTGTTCATTTTCTCATGAACTACCATGCATGAGCATGAATATCTCCATTGTTACGTCATAATACCGTACTTGACGTCTAAAACTACAGTGCAAACGCAGCTATGTTAAGGCTGTCCGAAGGCTTAATATGCATTAGATATATACATGTGCTATTTTATTTTGAGCTATGTTTTGATTTCAGTTTGTAATCTATGTATACATACACAGTTAAGTTTAAAAGAGAGTTGAATAAGGTATTATAAAAAGCACTTTTGTGATGTCACATGACTGTGTTGATCACGTGACGGCCAATTATAAATTTCCTTATATGTTGCACAAAAATCGCATCGGCACAAGTGAAAAACAAAATTATTGTGAACGGCTTGTTACATAAATCAATTAAACATATTCTTGGATATATATAAAGTGCTGGGGGCAAGTCTGAATTTTAATTCTTAAGAAAGTATTTCACGAGCAATTCAAGTTACCCAGATGCAAGGGGTCAATTTCCACTCTTCATCGCAATTTATATAAAATGTGATTAATTACATACAATCCCGCAGCAAAATTCAGTTAGAGGACATATTTCTCTAGTAGATTCACACAGAATATCTTCAATCAATCCTTATTATTCGATTGTGCCAGTCGTATATATATAAGATTTATAAATTCTAACTCTGTCTACGGACGTGTAAGGGGGAGCATTTTACATTCTTTTTTTGTAATTGTTTGAATATGCACATGTTAGACAAGAAAAAGGAATAACGATATTATACTGCAAATATTCACCATCATAAGAGCCTTAAAACAACAATCCAGACATATGAATTAAACATCAACGTAAAAATTTCTACATGTCATGTGAAAGGAATGTAAAAGTTATGACATTTTCCCCGTCATGTCTGCTCAAATTTGCAGTGGCTTGACGTCATATGCCATTTTGACGTCATATCTAGGTAGTTCAGAGAAGTTACTACGGCTGGTACACTAAAGGAACGTTTTTAAGTTTGTGTGAGTTATTGGTGTGTAAATCACACAGACTTGTCACGTAGGCATATTTCATGAAGCGCGCTAGCGCTTCATGAAAAATATGCCTACGTGCAAGTCTGTGTGATTTACACACCAATAATTCACACTAAACTTAAAAACATTTATTATATTTACATTTTACAAGTTTAAAAACACTAATAATATACTCAATATTTGAATTTCTTGCTGCTCTATATCGTTACATTTTTATTACGTCTCTGTAGCCTCATTGTGACGTCACTTTTGCGCGAGTTTCACCGTGTATATTTGAGTATGTGAGTATACACAAAAATGACTTTCAAATCAATTTCACAGTTGACTTAGTAGAAAAACACAGCAAATGTAAATATTGTGGCATTCTTCGGACAGCCTTGTCCTAACTGCGAACTGTGTTGCTTTGAAAAATGACAGTTTTATGGTATAATTTGTGATAACTCATCAGAAAATAATGTAAATATTAGACATAATTTTTTTTTTTTTTTTTGAAAATTCATGAGGTACATGAACTACAACGCTTCACGCCAGCATATTTATCATGAAGCGCTAACGCGCTTTATGAAATATGCCGGCGTGAAGCGTCGTAGTTCATGTCCTCATGAATCTTCAAAAATTGAATTCATTTCTTAATTATCGCTAAATTTATAGGAATTTCCTGGTGCATTTATTTCGTATTTCTTTACTTTTACATGGATTTTTTATTATCTCTAAAATCAAAAACCTGAAACTTTTATTGAAAAATCAATCAGAAGAAAATAGAGCTTCATGTAGACCTATACTCCAAATCACGAGAAAAAGAAATCTTTGGCTTTTTTCCTATTATTTCAAAATGTTCAAATGCCTTTATGTACGTTTTCCTTAATAAATGAGTCAAACAGTTGTGTGTATATAATAACACCAATTGTACATGATGCTACCATGTAAAGTAGACTTTAAAAAGTATCTTATTTTCCACTATAAAAATAATCTTTGGATTTTTGAATTTTTTCAAAACGTTCATCTGTATTTAAACATTATTTTCTTTTGCGTATTAGTCAAACAGTAACGTAATCATCAATGCAGCATTTGCTTTACTGTGATATAAATCAAACAGAAATATAATAATTAATACAGAATTTGCATTACTGTGATAAAATTCAAACAGTTTCGTAATTATAAACACAAAAAATGCCTTATTGTGGTATATGAAACAGTTTTATAATCATAAATACAAAATTTGCCTTACTAGATATAAATCAGTTATGTAATTAAAAAATACTTGAACTACTATGTAATTATTAACACCGAATTTGCCTTACTGAGATATAAGTCAAACAGTAAAATAATAATAAATACAGAATTTGCCTTACTGTGGTGGATGGCTCCTTGTGGCTGAGGGAGAATGTGAGTATGGTAAATAATGGCGCAATTGTGGGGATGGACATTGGTCTTAGGTTTGTTGTAGATATGGATAGAGACGCAGATAGTAATTCCAATGACGATGGCAACTCCGAAAATTCCCCCGAAGATACTTCCTAAAAAGGTCCCTGTCTCCAGATCAGTATCGCTGATGAAAACCAGATTTCTTTACGTTATAATCGCCAAAATTCAATGAAATATTAATTCTTACATGCATGTAAATATGTTTTTTGAAAGCAAAATCCTTCAAATGTATTACAAACTGTACACTATGCAATCATGTACTATTATAAACATGATGCTGTGTGATATATATAGAAGAATAAAGTAAGTCAAGGGAGAGTATATTATAAGGTTATTATAGTTGATTTAATTTATATGATAGGTCCATAAGTTTGTGCGTGATTGATTTTGCATTAATGTTAATGATACTATAAGGTTCTTGAAATATCTTCATGGTGTTTTAAGAGTGTTGTTAATGTTAAAAATGAAGTAAGAACTTTTAAGAGTCCTTGCATGTAATTGAGAGGATTAAATTTTCAATTACTATTTTATGACATTCAGAATGTTCTCAGTTCTTCAAGATTCATTGCTAATCAAAATTCAGTATACGTGTGTAATAGTGCATAATACTAAGGGATGACAGGGATTCATAAAATATTTCAAAACACAGAGGTTACTTTGAATGCAAGCGCACTGAATTTTTACTAACTGAATAAAAAGTACGAAATACTTATTTGATCATAGCTTTTCTCCATAGGATCTTAAAATCTCGGTCATTTTCGGCAAACTTGGAATTTCCCCACTTTGAACTTCTATGCATTAACAGTGTACATGTTTTAGTGTCTCAAAAAGTTGCGTTAACAAATAAGAACATTAATAAATATTACCACTTGTTTTCACAATAATATAAGTAAGAAAAGGAGTAGTAACAGTATTTATCATGGCTGCATTCTGTGAAACCTAAAATGAAAAAAAAATCATTGATCATTTGATTTTCTTAATCTTTTATTTAAAAAATAAACAAATAACAGATATAACGAGTACTGTTCATATCAGCAACAAATACGGGGTACTTTTATGTGACCATATTTTTTTTTTATGAACCTACGTACATTTATCAAGAAAGTCCTTCACAGCTATTTAAAAGTGGTCTTAGCTTAAACAATTATACATATAACAGAAAATTCTACTTTTCTATAAATTGGAAAATATAAAAATCTTCACCAACCTGTAAATAGGTACCACATAAATCATGAATCCTTCAGTTCATGATCACATCCATAATTTAAATTTAAACACGAATTTTTGATATCATTTAATTACACTAAAGACTTAACTCACCAAGTAGAAAACACAATGTGTATGTTCCAACAATGAAAAACAAGACAGCCATGCTTCTAATAAAATGAAGGTAAATATGCCCAAATTGACTACAGTAAGCCTTTTAAGCTATCATAATTTGGTTCACGCTATATCTAAAAACAAAAAAAGAGGTGTATGTAAACCATCTGCCAATGCGGCTTCATGAAATTTAAACTTGTTTAAATAGACCGCAGCTTTATTTTAAATTGAAACAAAGTTGTTTAATGGCATCTTTCTCTCTGTTTTTTATTTTTTTTTTAAGTTTAACTAGGTATGAATTACAGCTTAATATTATGTGTTATTAAGCTTCGAGAAAATTAATCCCCCCCCCCAAAATTTTTTTTATGGTATTAAACATTGACGTGTACTTAGTTTGCCAAAAAGGTTTTTTAAAGTATAGGATAACAAAGATATTGATCACATATTAGATTTCCACGTAAATTACCCTGTCATATCAAATATCATCTACGTGAATGTTATGTAATAGTCACCCGAGAGGCCATTGTGGTATATTTTATATAACATTTTTTAAAATAAAAATAATAATCGTCTAAATGGTTAAAGTTTAGACAACGAATCAAAAGATGTTTTCATGACGTTTTGAACTGCGCTCTGTTGTTTACATTTGCGGAAACAGTTACAACAACAACGGAAACAGTTATAACAACAACGGGAACAGTTATAACAGCCTCCCGATCATCCTCACGTGCTTTTATGCTACACATTAAAGGTCGGGTTCGAGATTTAACGACGTCTGTTGCTAAGGTATGAATCAGCATTCCTTGGGGTATATAGTGAAACATTACATTTGTTATGTAATGCAATAGAAAAAACATATTCATAAATTGTGCGGAACACAAATTCTAGCGTCTACAGTGACGTCATAGTTACAATGCGGAAAAACTGTAGAATGAAAATGATATGTACAATTGTGATAATGATTATGATAAACTGTTAAGTTTAGGTTTGAATATATATATATATATATATATATATATATATATATATATATATATATATATATATATATATATATATATATATATATATATATATATAATTTAATTTTGTTTGTATTCTAGCCTGTGATTGGTTAATATTCAAAAAGGAACACAAATTATTTCTTTATAACCTGGTTTGGTATGGGGACCCCCCCCCCCCCCCTGACAACCAGCTGAATCATCTGTATCCATACAATCCTCTCATTTCCAGTCCTTGGGATTCATGGAAAATTCCAGATTTAATAAATGTACCTTTAACTTCAAACAATAATTCGATCTTACCACATGTAAACAAACAAAAAGGCTGCTAGGCCTATGTATCAGTTTTTACCTCCCCTCGCTTCCCATGCCTTCCGTTACTTCCATTACTACGGTTGTATTATTGAGCGGCAAATTTGAACTAATAAAAAGCAACGAAATTTTACACCCATACTTCTTTAATGATTTTAAAATTAAATTTTAGGGAATGACTCTGCTTCGCGTATTAAAAAGCGTAAACTGACCCAAACCAGGTAATACTCGAATAATTTGGCCAAGAATTAGAGTCATTCCCGAAATATACACAAGCTACATTTCTAGCTTGATCTACGCCTCAAGTACAGAGAATTGGTGTGTCAAACTAGTCAGTGACGCCATCTCAGCGCAGCGAGATCAACCTGACTTTTTTTTTTTTTTTTAAATAACGACAAGACTAGTTGCACATTAACTTATGTTTATATTATTTATTTTTTACTAAAGACTATTTAAAGGTGTTTGAAAAAGAACATTAGCATTTATTCGCCGAGATTCATTTGTATAGTTTGAAAATAACATCAAATTATTTTTCTGAATCTTTATATAGACTGATGTAAGTATTGGAGGTCTTCACCTAGCTGCGATTTTTGTCCAAAGTGTTAACTTGGTTTCAAAAGTGGACCTGAAAAATGTTAATGTAATTTAAGGACTTTCATGAAAGCTTTGATTTAAACAAGTTCTTTATAAGTACTAAGGTATACTAACCCATTTTAATTTATTACAGTTTAAATCGGTTATAAAGAACTCGCTTTAACTAGGAATCTCGGTTATAAGGATTTTTTTACAAAGCCCGTAGAAGACATTTCACTGTGTTCCTTATATAGCTAGGAAAACTCTCGGTTATAAAGAAGCAATATTGATTCCTGTGACTTCCTTATAACAGAGTTTAAAGATTTATGCGGAGACGAACCTTAAAATCTAGCGTGGATCGAAACTTAATGTGCATGAACTAATCTAAATGTGTGCAAGATATTTCCTTATCGTGCAGTCGATAATTGTGCAAAATTAAGTCTTATCTCCCCGGTTGGTGCAATATTACCAACTTTAATAAATGAAATAGTATGCGGGAACTAACCTTTGTCTCTCGAGTGGGTGCAAAGTAATCCAAATCAGTAAAATATTGTGCACCTTATCAGTCGAGTGGGTATGAGGTTATCCGAAATTCACCATAGAGTGTGAGAGGATTTACATTCATTTCCTGGAATTAAAAACCGTAAAACGACGTCAGGATTTACGCTGGAATATTGTGACGTCATAAACATTGCTTTTCCCTTCTCCGTAGAACGTGTCAAACTATCGGACTTTCGATTCTTACATAAATACAAACGCATGGGTTTCTTTCAGACAGAAGTAATGTTGAAAAAGACAACAATCAACTTCCAGTATTGCTTGTGATTTTGATTGTAATGGTTGTTGGTGCATCAAAATTGGTACCGTATATGATTTACATTTTAGTACTTGTCATCTTAAATTCTCTTCATATTAAGGTATTGTAAAAGATTTCAGTTTGTAATACGTTATTAATAATTGAAAGAAAAAATATAGTATATTTAAACTCACTTGAAAATACCAATTTGTTTTCATATTAATACAATCAGGTTTTACATTCATATAGTGCTTAATTGTTTTAATACTCTATATCTTCATGTATTTACATAATGCTTATCAGACTTTTTTTTCAGAAGAGTAATTTATTTTGAGTCGATTTTTTTCATAAGCTTGAAATAATACTAAATTGACACCTGGCAATATGTTACATCTTTTCTTTATCTTAAAATAACTTTGATTTTAGTTGCCGTATAAACAAGCTTCAAATCTATTTAGGATTTTAAAGAAAATAAATCTATATATTCTGCTCTTTTTCAGTCTTAAAATTGCTTTTTAATGCAATAGGTGAAACAAACTAAAGTCCGAAACGGAAAAGGAAATCACTTCCCTGTGAATCTTCAGAGATCAGAGTCGAGAAATGAATGGGAACTAGAAGAAATTCCTCAGAACGAGGCTGATCATGTAGAGGAGGAGGAAACCATCACCGTAGAGTATTGTACGTCGCAAAGGGTCTCCATAGAACGGTTTATCAGGGAATTACCAGAGAAAAGACGCAACGGTACACTAGAAAAAGAATTTGAAGTTTGTGACAATGTTTATCAGTATGCTTATGATCGTTTTTAGGCTTTTGTTATTTATATATCAAATAGTATTTAAAATTGTGAACACACACTTCTAACAACGAGTTTAGTAAATTGCATTGACTAAACTTTGAGCAGAGTCCAAACGTTACATGATGTTCTATCCAGTAAAATGCTACAAATTTATACTAAAATCACTGATAAAATTACAGTTTCCAAATTTGCTTTTGTTAATATTGAAAAAAATCTACAACTTGAAATTCACCGATAATGTTTCTTTTCTGAGGAAAGTATTTAACCATTTAATCAAATGTTTCATTAAATAAATAAACAAATTCTTTGTTTAATCATAGGACCTTCCAAATGCATTACTAATCCCTATCAAAAGCACTTAAAACTTCCAACAGGAATGGAGGCCGAAACAAAGGTATATATCCCTTTGATTAAAAAGGTCTGAACATGGAATCTCACATCATATTAAATAAGATTTATTTTCTCCATTTAGGAAACGTTTTACATAAATAAACGATTAAACTAATAGTTCTCAGGGAGAAGAAATATTCGCCAGTAAAAGAATGTTGCTAAACTCGCAAAAATAACGGGGCTAAAAGTTTGTTCTTAGTATTTTACATATAAATCAGTATCTTTTATTCCATTGATGTAGAATTAAAGATTTCATTCTTTCAATCTAATATCATTTTTAAGATGAAAATAATAGAGTGAAGTTGATCAGAACAGAAGCTGATTTAGAAGATTTAGTCAATGTTTCATTTATTCAGACACGTTTTGAGAGGCTATATTCTTTCTTGTTATTTCCAACGACTTTTTATGGAAATACTTATTTCAGTTGGTGCTATTATATATACAATGTAACATTTTGTTTTAGGGCTTCAACAAAGAACTTGCTTACATAGCCACATAAAGTAAATTCTCAATTTTTGTTTAAGAAAATAAAGTTTTATTTCCTAAAAGTACAAATATTTCCACAACTGCAAACAGTTATGAACACTTTTGGAAATTTATTCATTTGGATAAAATAAATTTTAATACCCTTCTGTTGGTTAAGTACATACTTTATCTCAAATTATCAGCAACTGAAAAATTAATTCACCTAAGGACACATTTGATAATTATTTAAACGTAAATGTTTTTCAATTATTTGTGTAAATAGGTCCTTAAAATCCAAAGACACTAGAGGATTTTTGGACAGTAACATGGCAAAATAATTTTTGCATGAAATGTTTGGAGATAATGAACAGTATTTGAGCTCAAAAGTCCATTAAACAATACAAATTTTGGAGCAGACCAAACACGGACCTCTAAAACATCAGAGGTGAGATCAGGTGCCATGGAGGAGTTAGCATCCCCTGCCAACCTGTAAATCCCGCCGGGTACTCCTTGACATGATCGGGAAATAACGGAAAAACCGTCAACAAATTAGTGTGTAAATAATGGCCTAACAATAAGTATGAAAAACGTCAATCAACATATGACTTAATGATAAATTGTTTTTTCTGACATCATGCAATTGAATTTTAAGCTGTTTGCCTATGATGCATAAAAAAGTGATTTTCACCCCTTTTTGTAAAACTTGTTATTTTTTAGGAGCAGTACCTCTTCCTTCATGACTCACTGATGGAAAGATTCACAAATAACAGTGTTTTGTCAGTACTTTAACCCCAGACACAAATACTGTGTGGTTCGTGTACGGTGCGTTAAGGTCAGACGATACATTCCTCAAATATCTGTTTTGTATATCTTCATATTGTATGGAAAATATTCACAATTTTAAATACTTTCTGATTTTTAAACTGGTTTCTAATTGTCTTTAAAAAATTGAAATACTAATAAATGTGATATTGGCAAATTAATTTTTTTCCACAGGGATTTTATAGAAAACATCATCCTCTGATATCTTGCACAAATGCTTGGTCAGGTACCTCAATTTTTTGCAAGTAAACATATTGTAATATATTGTAATATATCACTTTATTTCATACGTAATATTGTGCGGTCGTCCAGTTCTCATACTTGTTAAATCTATGTTCATCATGTGCCTGCCAGAAAAGTTTTTCGTTTACGATTTTATTGAAAATAATATGTCAGCTTATCTTGATACGATTGTAGTAATAGCTATTATTATCATATGTTACCTGTAGTTGCTTCATGTAAAGTTGTAGGATTTATAATATTAGGGATAAGAGGGTGGATTTTACATTTCATGTTTTGGTAGCCATCATACTTTACTCGGATCGTCACTTCCGGTTTAGTGACATATTTACTATAGTAATTTATTATTGAAGTTATGAATATTGCATCAGATTCTACATTTTGATTTGAGTTGTTGTGTATTTTGAGGCTATAAGTAGTTCTTTATTGTCAGCATTAACTTTATTATCAGTCAGCTTAATCGGAACTACATTTGTTTACGCTATCGTTGGTAGTTACGATATTCAAACGCTACATTGTTCAGTACCTATTGTACAGCCTAGGGATGTTTTATAAACATTGAAGGTATTAATTTATTCTCTAGTCAAGTTTATTTTATGTATTCTATTTCCAGTTGTTAATTTTACATTGTTATATTTGTTAAGATATTGTACGGCAGCTTGTGTGGCAAAAGTAGTTCTAGGTCGGAACTTGTGTGGGAACTCAGCTTCCCGTACAAGCTGTTGATTGGTTGATAGTTCGTACGGCATATTTTCATTGAATAATGACAGGGGATGGGAGGTTATATAAGCAAGCGCGTACTACGTTACGACAGATTTCAGCTAGTTGTACGGCGGCAACATTTAAAAAGATAAAGAAGAAAACAAAGACGGTGAGATACTTATTATGTAAATTATACGTAATTAGCCTAGTTAGAAATCTCCTACCACACTGGACGACCTAAACTTGTGTTTCTGAAAAATCAGCTATGTTTTCTTATGTTATTATATGAGTATTGCCTATATTGTTATGATAATGAGATGCTGTACATACAATAAATGATAAGTATGACTGATCATAGATTAAAGTAGCAATAATTCAATGACAAAATCTTAGAAAAAATTATATATTATTGAGAAACGTATCGTCTGTCCTTAATCTGAAATATGATCTCTTAAATAGAACCGTTTTGTGGTTTCTAAAGTGCAAACTGCCAAAAAGCAGGCTATACAATTTAATTTTTATTTAAATTAATAGCTCTAAAATTCATTCATTAAATGTATATTTTTTTTTATAATTTCAATACTTATGCTTTGTAAGTGTTGTTTATATAGTAATACTCAAATGTTTTCTTTGCATCAGATGACATTATAGAAGTTAAAATGAAATATATGGAGATAACGAACAACATTCAAGCTCAAAAGTCCATTAAACAATACAAAGTAGGAGCATAGCAAACACGGACATCAGAGGTGGGATCAGGTGCCATGGAGGAGTGAGCATCCACTGTCGACCGGTCACACCCGCCGTGTGCTCCTTGTCATGATCGGGAAATAACGGAAAAATCCGTCGACAATTCGGTGTGTAAATAATGGCCTAACAATAAGTATGAAAAACGTCAGTCAGCATTTGACTCAATGATAGATTGTATTTGCTGACAAGGTCATTGTATCGACCATAGAACTTACGAAATGATGACTTTAAACGAGACTGCTGATATTCTTGTTTCATCAACTTGTTTGTCAATAATTTACCTCGTTTTAGAAATTGTACATACGTAGAGCATGCTCTTGCGTAACGAATCAACTAAGAGATATGTACCCCGTATGCAGGTGATGAAGGTATATTGCTGCATAAGTAAGGGAAGTTGACAATTGAAAAGTTAAAGTCATCACGTTTATCATAAAGCTTTGTTGTTAGATTACCATTAACGTCCTTTTCAAGTAAAATATTCAAATATGAAACAGATGTGTCAGACTCTGTGGTATCTTTTGTCTCAAGCTCACCGGGATATATCGACATAAGAATGGAAATAACCATTGTTAATTAACAGTACGTCGTCGATATATCTAAATGTCGATTAGAAGGCCACAGCAAGTGTTTTCTTCGTTTCACGTAGACGATTTTGGACAAATTCTGCTTCATATGAATTCAAAAAAAGGTCTGCTAATAACAGGGCGCAGTTGATACCCATGGGAATTCCATTAGATTGTTGGTAGACCAGGTCTCCAAAAAACACAAAGATATTGTCAATCAGAAACTCAAGCATCTTTTTAATGTCAACTTCAGAGTAAAGAAGGTAAAGCAAGTCTTCAGAGAGAGGGGGGAGAGATTTCCCTGGGAGCGTCTTCATTTACATATAAAGTAAATGAATTTTCATCTGAAAATAGTGTATAAATTTCCTTATCTCATACATAAGATATATGCAAGTAATTGCTACAAAAAAGTCGCAGAAGGAAAACATTCTAATTTGATAAAAATCAAATTCATTATAAGGTTTTGTAAAACTAATGTTTTTTTTAATAAAAATAATTGATTGTTGTATCATTGCTTTTAATTATCTTTTTTTTCTATGACACAGCATCTTTATCTTGTGTGAATTTTGAAATCTTTGTTATGCAGGCAATTTGAGAATTACGCGACTTTTTGTAAACTTAAGGAGGTTGGATCCTGCCATCAAAAGTAATGAGAATTTTTATCAAGTATATTTTTAGAATTTACACACATAGCTTAATTAAAAATCAAAACAAATCATGGGGTTCAATGCGCTTCATTTGGCACTACAGAGCATTTAGTTTGACCCTTTTGCACTGTAAATACGTCTCACACATAAATCAATTTTTAAAGTTTTTCCTCCAATATTTTTTATTCAAGTAAATTATGGGAACAAACACAGCCTTATTTCATCTTGAATAGACACATTAGAATTTGTGACAACGAAAAAATTTTCAAATTACTCCACACGTTCAATTATTTGACCTTTTTGCACTCAAAAAATTTCATTTTTCTGGCATTAAAAATTTAACAAGCAAAAAAATAATTTGAAAGTAATGACATTTTACTGAATTTAAGAAGAATGGTTAAAAGTATCTTTCATATTCAGAAAATAAAATAAAAAGTGGGGGTCTGTGATGTTAATTTTTAGATATTACTAAAAAAAGTGCTAATTTTAAGCTTAAAATAGGGATATTTTTTCTTGATTTTCACAATATATTTGCTATATTTATGAAATATGATGATAGAATTCATGACAGTTTATTTGATATATAATTTAGGACCAGTATAAAACAGTTCACTGTCCAAAATAACTCTGTGTGCAGGCTGCATGGAAAAATAGGAATCCAAAATTAACATACTTTAAATACTTTGAAAGAGAAAAAATGAACATTTTCTTGTAAAAAACCTTCCGCCACAAAATATAGTTCCTCACTTAATGCTTTTGGTATGGAATTTAATCATGGAGTTTTAACTGAATATAGTTTAATTGGCATTGTAGAATCCAAATTTATTGAAAGAATTAATACTTTATGCAGAATTTTTGAAATATAAAATAAGATATAAATCTGCTCAATAGCTCAGGAGCGAACCTCGTTAAGGAGGGATTCTTGTCTGGTTTCTGACTGGATGAAATATTCAATGTATATTTGCTCATATGTCTTGCATATTTAGATGTAAGGGATTTAAAAAATCATATTTTTCTTTCCGCAACATAATTGTACAACTTTAAATAAAAATGGTAAACTAACTTCGAAATCTAGCAGGGACTACATTTTTGGCGTATGAAAACATCTCCTTTTCTGCTTCTCAAAATTACTATAGAACAATGAGAATTTAGTTAAAATTTTTAAACAATCAAAGACTTAAAGAAAATTTCCAATATAAGTAATATTAATAATAATGGACTGAAGTTTTAAAATGTATCAAATAAACATAATTTCCCAAACAAACTACAATTTTGTTAACTTTTAAAGGCTTCCAATCTAAGTACGGATTTGAGCAAAAAACCGTACAAAAAGTTTTTTCGCTCTTAGTAAACGGTAAAAACTTTTTAATTGTATCAATTTGTATCTTTATATGACTACTTTACCATATGTTAAAATAAGAATAATTTAGATATACAAAGCATATAAAAATAACTAATATATCTTGAAAATCTAAGAAAAATAGAGGAAATTCGGATTAGCCAATACCTATGTTAGTTAAATTATTTATGTCAATTTGGTAGTATCTGATAGACCCTATATGGTAATATCTTTTTATGCAAAAAGAAAAACATTTAATCTTTTGAAATAGAAGTAGGCATCACATGATTGGCAACAGAAATTTTTTTTATTCTTACAGTCAAGGAAAAAGATACTGACCTTGACCTGACCTTTCTTTTAAAATAAAACGGTCAAATATAATCTAATTGATACCATCATTTAATGATTATGTGTTCTTGAATCTATGAAAATTTCATTAATTTTGAAATACTAGAAATATGAGAAGAATCCCGCCTTAACTACACAAAAAATCAATTTAAACCCTTTAGCTACTTTGAGGGAAATTCAGGAGTCTTTTGACATACCATTATAACATGAATATTTTACTCTTTTATTAAAGAAAAATATGAAATAAACTGCTTTTTGGAAATAAAGATCGCCGACAAGGCACGGGGAATGTCTACAGCTTCATAAGAAATAAAATATCATTTTTAGACCTTCATTGGGATATGATATGAAGTTGGTCACGTGAACAAATCCTTTAACCCCCTCAGGGTTCACATACCAACTTCATACCATATCTAAATGAAACTCTATCAAGTGATATTTTATTTCTTACATTTATATTTTTATTTTTATTAACAAAGAAAAATATGCATCATAAGACTTTGTTATGGAAATGCAACATAACGTACATGCACGACGTCATTTGACGTCACAGTCTAGACTTCCAAATGTCTTGTGTGGTTTTCTGATCACGTGACCAACTCCACGTCATTGAAAATCGAATGTCATTTTGATTTGTATTGTCTTATAAGTAAGGACATTGGCAATATAAAAAGCGTTTTAAATTTGTGAATTTAATATTTAAAGTAAAATTCTTTAATTAAAATAAATAATAAAGCTTATTAATTTAGAAAAAAAAAAAAAAAAAAAAACAATCAAAAGATGGAGCAAAGACCAGCGCAAATGGAAAAATTTGTAATATGGGTATGTAGAATTTTTTTTTTTTTTTTTTTTTTTTTTTTTTTTTTTTTTTTTTGCCATTTGGTGTTCACATTCTATTTCATAAACAAATGATTTCAAATTTAATTTCCTAGGTTGTTGCAAATTGTGAAGATTATTCATTAAGTAAAAATTAATGATAAATGAGATATCAAAGAAAATGTGTTTTGATTGGGATTTAATTTATCACCTTCTTATTTATTGTAGAATACGTAATTTGCTTGCCCTCTTCGCCAAAATTTTAACCACTCTTGTAAACTCCAATCTTCGTGCACAAGTTTTTTAGAAAGGATGTTGTAATACGACATTTAGAACATGTTTGCAAAATTAAGGACATTGTACTAAGCCGTATTAACTATATACATTTAAATTCGAATTCTAGAGTTACTAATTAGCAGATTGACCTGAAAAATTATAAATTTCTGAAAACGTTTTATGAATGAAAAAGGTGAAGATAAAACAGTGATCGATCTCATCAATTCTACAAACAATAGAAATCCTTGAACTGGCATAACACACGGAACCCTTGAATTTTCAGAGGTTGGATCAGGTGCCTAGGAGGAGTAAGCATCCCTGGTTGTGAGCCTTATTATTGATCAGGTAGACCTAACCTTCCGTAATCAAATTAAGTAGAAAAACAAAGTTCGAACAATTGGTATGAAAGACGTAAGCCAAAATACGACCCAATGATAGGTTTAATTTACTTACAATGTAATTATGATGACACTAGAATTCACAAAATGCGGATTTGGTCGTTGAAATCCCGGTAACATCAACATATCTGTCAGTAGCGTGCTTCGGTCTAAAAATTTATACTTCTCAGAGAATGCTCTTGAGTAAAAAATTAGTAGGGAGATGTAAACACCATATGCAGGTGATCGCAGAATATAACCATAAATAAGGATAATAATAATAAAAATAATAAATAAAAAATCTAGATAAAACTCCGTCGATATATCTGAGAGTGGAGTTGAAGGCCATAGCAAGTGTTTTCATCTTCTCGTGTAAAAGTGTTTTTTAAAAATATCTTGTGTTTCATCGGAATATGAAAACAGGTCGGCTAATAAAGAAGCACAACGAGTGCCCAACAGAATTAGTAAGTTTTGTATCTTATACTTCCTTAAACATATCTGGTAGTCATACTTGAAAGAAAACATGTATATTGCAAATGTAAATCATATAGGGTGCCAATTTTGATGCACAAGATGCGCACTTCAAAAAATTATGTCTCCTCCGTGATGCTTCTGCCGAAACGTTGAAAATCCAAAATATGGAAATGAAAAAGGTTTTGAAGAGCTGAAAAAAGGTACCAAAGACTGGAGCCAAAGGATCAGGGCTATGCATGAAGGAGATAATCCTTAATTTTGTAATAAAATTCTTAATTTTACCACAGTATTTTAATATACGTATATCCGTATTTTCAATCTAGTACCGAAGTTCGTAGCTACTGGGCTAGGGAATCTGAGCTACATGTTTTTACGCATTTTACGAAATATGAAGTAAATTAACAGGTCCTCGGGACATCGCAATACATGAAACCTTTATTGTTGTATAATAAATATCAGTCAAGGGATCATAACATTGCATGTAGTGAACTTCGAAAAGATCAATTGCTTTCAGTATTACATTTGTCACTTGATTTCCAGTGAAATCAAAAGTACATTATTAATCCTTAGTTTTGTGAGAATATCAGTGGTTACAGGTAAACTTATAAGATTATAAACAGTATCCCAAGACGTTGGCGTAGTCAGCTCTCATACAATAAGCCAAATATACACTACGTTTCAATTAATTCGTTGTAACCTTTCGTCATTAAAAATAAGGTCTTCATAGATTTGAATGATTTTAAGTGCGTAACGCATGCTCTTGTGCATCGACTCGACTGGAAAAACTTAAACTCCATATGTTGATGATAATCGTATATTGCTACAAAGACGGAAAGCTGACGATAGAATTGTTGAAATCATCACGTTCATCATAAAGTTTTGTTGTTAGGTTGCCATTAACGTCTTTTTTCTAGTAAAGCATCCAGATATGAAACAGATGTGTTAGACTCAGTTGTGTCTTTTTTTTATTTCAAAGGGTTATATTGAATCAATGTAGGAATAAAATGAATGAAATATGTGGTGATAACGAACAGTATTTGAGCTCAAATGTCCATTAAACATTACAAATTAGGAGCAGAACAAACACGGACCTCTAAAATATCAGAGATGGGATCAGGTGCCATGGAGGAGTTAGCATCCCCTGCCTACCATCTTCGCTAGCCAAGGGCTTCTTATACGCTTCTCTCCTCATAAGCCCTTGGCATACGGTGTTAAAAAAAGTTGGGATTTTTTTCTCAAGTTGTGATTGGAGTTGATCGACATCGTTCGACCAATCAGCAATTGTTTTTTGTAAATGACGATATTTGCGTTCGGGATATATCTTGACTCTTTAATATCGGTAATGTGAAACACAAGTAAACAATGATCCGTAAGATAACATGCCATTCTATGAATAGCAATATGGTGTCATCCAATTTCTAAAGCAACGTGCAAAATATGTGATTAAGAATCTATACTGAAGATGTAGATTTGCATTTTTACATGTTTAAATAACAAATTAACATAACTCAATACCTTCTTGTTAATTATTCTTTAAAAACAAATTTTTTTTTAAATACGCTTTCTATTCCTGTTGATGACGCAATCTTTGCGTACCTGGTAAGAATCATGATCACGTGACAAAAACAATCCCGTCTTTTGTCAGCACCGTATGCCAAGGGTTTATGAGAAGAGTAGCGTACCAGAAACCCTTGGCTAGCGAAGATGCCTGCCTACAGGTCACACCCGCCGTGTGATCCTTTTCATGATCAGAAAATAACGGAAAAATCAGTCAACGAATCAGGGTGTAAATAATAGCCTAACAATTAGTGTGATAAATGTCAGTCAGCATTTGACTTAATAAAAGATTGTATTTGCTGACAAGGTCATTGTATCGACCATAGAACTTACGAAATGATGACTTTAAACGAAACTGCTGATATTCTTGTTTCATCAACTTGTTTGTCAATAATTTACCTCGTTTTAGAAATTGTACATACATATACGTAGAGCATGCTCTGGCGTATCCAACCAACGGAGAGATATAAACCCCGTATGCAGGTGATAAGGGTATATTGCTGCATAAGTAAGGGAAGTTGACAATTGAAAAGTTAAAGTCATCACGTTTATCATAAAGCTTTGTTGTTAGATTACCATTTACGTCTTTTTCTAATAAAATATCCAAATGTGAAACAGATGTGTCAGACTCTGTGGTATCATAAATTGATAAAGCGTCGTCGATATTTTTAAAGGTCGAATTGAAGACCACAACAAGAGAGTTATTCTTTTCCTGTAATAGTTTTTGAATAAATTCTATGTAATGTTCTTGTAATTACTGGTGAACGATCCCAATCAAATAATAACACATGTGTTCAATACACATCTTTATATAGAACTATATAGGAAGTGACAAACAAAAAGTAAAGATAATAAATTTCCGGATATTACATTCTCCATTATATGTATGCAAAAATAGGCCTGCTTATAACGGGACGCAATTACGCAATTAGTACCCGTGGGAATTCCAACAGATTGTTGGAGGACTTGATCTCCAAGAACTACAATGATATTGTCAATTGTCGATATATCTACGACGTTTTATGAATTTACAATTACTACTTTATATCATACATTGTATGTCTACTCGATATATCCCAGTGAACTTGATCTAAATTTATCAAAAAGTCTGTTTCATCTATTTCATATTTGACTGTTGTTTTATTCTGACTATAGGCGATTGTGAACAACTAATAACTAAGCTGTTCAACAAACTGGTTGACTTAAGCTCTTCCATCGTCAACTTCCCTTGTATGCTTTATGACAAAACATAACCAAAAAACTCTCACACACACAAAACAAAACAAACAAACAAACAAACAATAAACGAAAACATGATGCTACGTGGTTTATGATGCTTCACAAGATTAACGAAGTAAAGTGGATACTAATTTATTTAAGGGAATATATAGAATATATATATCACATGGTTTTGTTTGTAAACTCATTTATAAAATAATTTTGACTTTAAACATCACTTTATTTTACATTGAATCAGGACAATACGAAGTGTACAAAACTAACTGAAGTCTTGCAGAATTTTTGTCAAGCATTGAATGTTCGCAAAGCAGTTTCAAATTTTGTGGGGATGTGATTCTAAAATAAAACAAAGGAACTGTAGTATAATTAAAAGGAAAGATGAAGGGCCATTGAGGGTGTTTGAAGTGCTTCCTTTAAATAATTATTTCTAAATTTATATAACACAAGTTAATTAAACCATTTTAATAACTAGGTCAACATTTTTTGAAAATAAATGTTAATTAAAACATTGTGTTGCAAGAATGACAATTACAGGATTCCTTAAAAAACTTTCCAACATATCTCTTAGACAGGAAAGTTTAAAAAACGGATTCCTTAAACTTTTTAACATATCTCCTAGACTTTCTCTTATTTAACATTATTGTTACTTATAAATTATACGACTATTATTTTCACATTTAATTGAATCCTATTCTATATAACAAAATATAAATTAATGTCAAACTATGTAATTCTCGAGAGGGACGTTAAACAACAAACAATCAATCTCAATCAAACTATGTAACTAAAATGGTGTATCGTACGTTTTTTAATAACGGTCATGAAGAAAGAGGGAGTAGCCAAAGCGAAGAAATATAATGGTATGCACACGCTTTTATTCAATCCGTATTTTATTCAATATAGTTACACTTATTATTTTTTTTTTTACTTCACAACTTGATTTAGCGGCGGGGGGGGGGGGGGGGGGGGGGGCAAGATAAACGTATGGCATTTGATTTTAAAAAAAAAAACGATTAAAACTGTATCACGCATTATTAACTAAAAAATTTACATTTAATTATTTTTTAATTCATAATGTATGTTTTTTGTTTGTATGTTGTTTAACGTCCCTCTCGAGAACTTTTCACTCATATGGAGACGCCACCACTTGCCGGTGGAGAACTGCAAATTTTGTCCTATACTCGGCACTTACGGCCATTGAGTAGTGAGGGATCTTTTTCGTGCCAGCACCTACTGCGACACGGGACCTCGGTTTATACGGTCTCATCCGAAGGACCGGTCTCCACGTCCCACAGTGGGATTCGAACCCGCGACGTAAGGATCAACTCCTTACTTCGCGACTCTAGAGCAGACTCTCTAACCACTGCGCCACGCGGGCGACCATAATGTTTGTAATAAAGGGATAATATGTTTTGTAGACTTTCGACTTTTATTTCAAGATCCAATACGTAAATAAAACCAAAATAGGAAGGAAAATTAGATTTGAAAGATCAATATCAAAAAAAATGTGACAGGTGCATGAACACAACTTTCGAAGCAGATAAGCACTTCCCATCATTATCAAAATAGAGGAATTTCATTTGGGAGACATTTCGTAAAATATTATGGTTTTAATAAACTGCGCGTGAATTTTTTCACATTACTTTTTTAAGGATAAAAAGCTGTCCCTAACTGACATTTTGAATGCAACATCTAAAGATTTTAACACATTAGTGATAATTTTTTTTTATAAAATCCTTTTACACATGATGTCATTAAATTTTTACTGGAATTATAAGTTATATTAAATTCTTGGCTCTCATCTTTATACAACAAACATGTATTTCTAACAAATGTATGTTGTTGTTCCCGTTTCTCAAGCAGTTGTATTATTCACGTTATGCTTTGGTTATGTTTTGTCCTCGTTACATACGGAATTTGTTTTGTTTAATTGTTTAACTTGACAAATCCTCTCGTTCCAAGTGAGCATTTTGCTGATTTTATGGTTTGTTTGTTACAATTTTCAGTGATAAGTTTCATGCTAATTTAAATTCATTGTTTTCAATAACTTATCAGTATTGAGTACTGATTACTTCAATCATTTTATTAATATAGAAGGTTCACGGCAAGTGTAACCTGTCGACATAGAGCTTACTCCAAAGCACCTACACACGCCTTTCGTGCTTCCAGGCGGTCGCGTTTTTCCATATTCTGGAATTGTGCTGTTTAATATGTATGTTAGATTTATCACTTGTTACCTGTTCATAAATATTTTGCAATTATTTACGACAGAAACATTAAACTTAAAGGACTTAATTCTGTAATATCTGCCCAATTATTTAAATTTGGTGTAGAAGTCCTTAATTTTGTTTTAAACAAGGGAAAGATTCACAGACTTCCAAAGAATAAAAAAACGTCATTAACAATCACGTCATAAGTTATATATGACGTCAAGCAAGAAAACTGCTCAAATACAATATTTCAATGATTCAAATGAATGTTTTACGCCAATATTTTGAATGGAATCTATCGAGCATGGTCTGCTCGCATTTGATCATTTCATATAATGGGTAGAATAATCATATCAATGAATTATGTGAATATAGTAGCCAATCAAGTTTGGGTTCCGTACATGCTGTAGTGAATATTATATAAACATTTTTTTCTCCACTTTAAAAAAAATCGATAAAATCGATCCGTTTTGACTCAACAGAGACAAAAATTGTCATATACTTGTTTCCAATTTATTCTAAATTTTGTTACAAAAAATTGATTTTATATGGTATGTAGTATTCTGCACATTTCAAGAGATTTTTGAAATTTTGCTTTTATGGACCCAAGAATATGCTTTACGGAATATAGGTTATTTTAGCTTAATTTTTACATAGGGATTCACAAATAATACTATTCGCCAGAGCTGTTTGTCTGCACTATAAACTCCTGTCTCTTACAACTGGTGATTGATAAGATTAACGCACTAAACAAATCCGAAAACGTATTAAGAATTGTCGGATGAAAATGCAATTTTCAACACCTTAAATTGTATTTTTTGCTAGAATGAAATATGAAGATAACGAAGAGTATTCAATCTCGAAAGTCCAATGAAACGATACAAATTCGGAGCAGAGCAAACACAGACCTCAAAATTTAGAGGTGAGATCAGGTGCCATGGAGGATTGAGCATCCCCTATCTACCGGTCACACCCGCCGTGTGCTCCTTGTCATGATCGGATAAAACCCGGAAGACACTTTAGTGTATACATCATGGCATAACAATTAGTATGAAAAACATCAGTCAGCATCAGTCAGCATTTGCCTTAATGAAAGGTTGTATGTGCTGACAAGGACCATACCTTCAAGGTGATAAATGTACTACAGTTTTATTAAATGAAACCTTAGTGAATCTCGTAACAGAGTTATATTGACTATGGTCAAGTAGTGTTTCCCTGGCATTACTTTGATGTCATTAAATTTGATACTGAGTTAATATAACATACAATAAACGTATTACATTTGGTAGTGTATTCTAATTGGTGCCTTTTGCAGAAAACAGCTTTATCTGTATCAACTTCCGTATTTTCTCGCTTATAAGATTTTTGGGAGCTAAAACTTTATGTCGGACTAATAAGGTAGGGGCTCCATGGGCTAAAATCGGCCCCCAAAATATGGAATTTTCAAAGTTAGTCCAAAAAATGGACTCCACTTGTATTTGACTATTTACAATTATTGTATTCCATAAATAGACAAACTTCGGGAAATGGAGTACAATTATAAATTAATCAAATAAAATACCTCTGCAGGCATGCACCAAAATGGAATTTCATTTGAATGTTCACTATTAAAGTATCTATCAACAGTTGAGGTAACGTATTGGTGCAAGCCTGTGGAGCATGAAAAATCTGATGATGAATGCAAAGCTTGCAAACGTTTCAAGTTATCAATTATCATTTATAATATCAATAAAATCGACTTTGGATATCATTTTGTGATGTTATATCATCGTAAGGTTAAAAAAAGCATGCTTTCATATACTAATCGACAAATGAAATAATTGATATCAATTTACGGCGTGGTAGTTGAAATCATAGAGCTAAAGCTTTAGGTCTACGTTGAAATATGCAGTCATTTAGGATATTCCGAATCACCCCGCATTTTGCTACTCTCGGTAATTTACCTTATCGCTGTACCTCGCACAACATATGCACACTTGTGATAATCAAACAATGATTAAGAGTACATTCAAAAAAGAGGTAAACATAATTCGTTAATTAAAAACTTAAAAAAAAAATAATTTCATTAACCAGCTTTCCTTTCAGAAGAAATGCCTGTGTAATAACGTTGCATTGTATTCTCATCGACGTTGTGGCGTTGTTGCCTTGCTGGTGGATAAAACATAGTATATTAGGTATTGGTAGAACAGCAATTTTATAAGCTTCCATGAGCATTAATTGTTTTTTATAACACCTTAGAAATATGTAGTTGCGTCTGTAGCCCCCTACAGTTTGGGGTATTCTGAATCACGTGTATACATGACCACAGCCGAATAAATTGCTCACGCTACACTTGCAATCTGGCTGATATTTTTATACATGTTATACATGTAATATTGGTTTTCTTGAGATTCAAGGGGTATGAAAGTAATGATTTGACAAAGCAAGAGCTAATAAGACTAGACCGGGTCTAGTCTCATTAGCTCTTGCTTTGTCGATGTTTTTATCATACAAATACGGATATGCATGTATACAAACACATGTACAAAAATGCAAATGTATGTGGATGTTATGCAGAAATATTAGTGTTGTCTTAACATAAGTTGGTTTAATTCCTTTTCATACATTTTTTTTAATCATCATCATTTTTTTTCGGGGGGTGGGGGGTCCTACTCGTACAATTATTATTACTAGTACTACATTTTCAAAATGTTTGGCATTGAAAAAAATATAGTAACTCTGTGATAAAAAAAAAAGGAAATGGTTTTCAAAGGTCGGAACTTAATTTTGTGGAGGAAAGGAAGATCTAGGGTTATCAAATTAATAAAATATAAAAACTTATGGACTTTACTCATCTTATATTTCTTCAAATATAAAAACAACAAAAAACTTATAACATCTGACAGAATTTTAAGTCACAATAGAAAAAGGGACGTCAGTGTTTTTTTTCTTTTGGCAACAAAACTGCTTACAAAATTTGTAGTGCACTGACAACTCTCCAACTGTAAATTCCTTATATCACAAATGTTTTCCTCGTGTGAAAAAAAACCCTATATACTTAATTTTAGTGTGCAGTATGCTTTTGGTATATTTTTACTAGGAAGGAAATTCTTCAAAATTATACGTCAGGTTTGAATTTTTTTTAATATTCCCAGCAAGCGAAATGAATTTGAATTAGAATATCTACATTGAATGCCGAAACTTCATAATACTCCCTACGAATAAAGTATCTACAAAGCTTTTTTCTTTACTCTTTAAAATATTAACAGCTGTGAAGTAGAAACTTCGGGAGTACTGTGCAACAATGTATTCGAGAAGCGGTGTCACATAGATATGGATACTTAAATATTCAAAGGAACGTTTGGAAAATTTGAAATCACAAAATTTTACCAATTCCATAATTTCGCTAAGTCAATAATATAAAAACGTGAGACTTTTCAACTTTATATGCAACCATTCCCCACAATAAATTAAAGTCCAGACTTTTTGACATCATAGACAGCTGCTTTTTCAATAAAAATGGAATTCATTTATTTACTTAGCTTGTCACTGGTCATTTGCATGATAATTTTGCTAAAAGAAACATTATGATTGTAAACACAAGTACTCTAAAGTTGATATTAAGTATGGCTCCGTGTAAAAATCATGCAGGATGCGATAAATGGGGGGGGGGGGGGTTCAGATTTTTTTCAAACTTGGCATGTTGGTAGAGAATGCTAAGATACTACATATTAAAAAATGATTTTTTATCAATTCTGTGTCTGGTTGTCATGGCAAATGTTAAACTGTTTTCGGTAAAACAGGGCTGTAATTTCCTTTAAAGATAGGCAAAAATATTAATATTTCAGATGAAATAAAAAGAAAATCAGACAATAAATCACTTTTCTACTTTATACACATCTATTCCCCACGATAAATTAAAGTCCAGGCTTTTTCATATCATTGACAGCTGCTTTTTTCAATAAAAATGGAACTCGTAAATATACTTACCTTGTCATTGGTCATTTGCAAAATTATTTTGTTAAAAAACATTCTGATTGTATGGTCAGTGCATTTACTCTGAACAATCCGGAAACATGGCATGCAAATTTGAATTGTGTAAAAACGTTGAAAAAAAAGTATTTAATTCTTCCATTTCATGGATTGAGATGAAAGGTACCCCTGTGACAAAAAAAAAAAAGATTATTTTCGATACAATTTCATTTATTTTCTCCAAAATTATTTCAGAGGGATTCAGCTATTTTCTGCTACATTTCTCGGATATGGAAGGCATTCTGACTGTGGTCAGGGCCTGTCCTAAGACACAATAACATTATTCTAACTAAAACATGTGTAAGATGTCATTTTTTTTTTCAAAATGGACATGATATTGATACGACATGTGGGAACTGGCCATCCCCAATAATTTTCCCAATCCATACTTTACTGTATAAAATATAATCAATAATCATAAACCGGTTATAAGAAGTGAATTTAAATTAAATCCTAGCTATTAAGCTGTTCAAACAGCTGTCCGAATATACCTGTGGCGCCGGTACATTATCTTCCCTCTCCAACTTGAGTAAGCTGACACAATCGGACTGCAACTCCTCTCTGAGGGCTTATTCTTGGATTCTGGTGGATTACCTTAGAAGTTAATCTTCCGATATAGACCATACTGATGTCAGTAGTAAGGAAAAATGCCGATACCCTGATCAACTCGATGACAGTAATTCCTAAGCTATATTTCTCCGTTTCACGGATTTTTTTTCTTATAATTCACAAGAGGTCTTTGCTTAATCTGTTCTTGTAAATTCCTTTCAATCATTGTTTTCTCAATTCACATGGATATTTGCAATGAACACCACATGATGCAACAAAATAACTTTGCAGAGTACAGCTTGCCCGCCATTTTTTTTGCAATCGCCACCTATATAAATTTTCTACTGGAGATAAGTCATACGAAGAATCATAACCAATTCCAGATATTTAACACCCCGTATCTTTTCAATCCTTCGTTTGCACAAGAATATAGGAGTAAATTTAATTTACACGTTCCAATTTCATGTAATTATGTGTTTAGATTTTATACATTTTCTTGGATTTTAAAGAAAATATTTTCTGAAACATGCACTATTTACACACTATCCATACAAAATTACCCTCGAGTATCTTATCCCTAGCTATATGAATAAAAGGAGAAGTATAAAAAAAATTCCGTTCCTTATCGATCATTTTTTACCCAAATGAATATATTAAACTCAGCTTTAATGAATTTGCAGAATATTGATGTAGCGCCTTTTATGTGCTACCTGCATGATTTTTACGCGGAGCCATACTTAAAAAAGATGTTCGAGTTTCTGATTGACAATATTTAGGTGGTTTTTGGAGAACAGGTCTTCCAATAATCTGTCGGAATACTCATGGGTACCAATTGCGCCCCGTTATTAGCAGACATTTTTGCATTCATACGAAGCATGTATTCAAAATCTTGCACATGAAAAGATTGGCTGTGGCCTTCAATTCTACATTTAGATATATCGACGCCGGATTATCAATTTACAATACCTATTTCCATTCATATGTCGACACGATAAATCCCAGAGAGCTTGAAATTAAATCTGACACATCTGTTTCATACTTGGATACTAAAAAAGACGTTAATGGTAACCTAGCACCAAAGCTTTATGATAAACGTGATGACTAACTTTTCAACCGTCAACTTCCTTTGTTTATGCAGCAATATACCCTTATCATCTGTATACGGGGGTAATATTTCGCACCTTGTAAATGCAAATTACTTATAAATCTTCTTTTATTTTGTCAAAATGAGGAAAATAATTTTGGTCTGGTAGTTTATGAAATATTTGAAAACCTTTTCTGGGACAACCCTTCAGAATAGACATGGTTTGCCTAAAATATACGAAATTCTGATTAGAGGCCGTTTTTTCCATCATTTCGGCATATTTATTGTAGTTTCAAAAGGGAAACAAACTATTAACATTTCTGTCCACACACGGACCTACTAACAGTTCATTTTATAAGGAAAAACTTTTTTGAATTGTTTAAACGTATTATATCGATGCTCTCGTGGCTAGTGAACAAATAATTTCATATGATGATATCAGAGACAAAGCTTTATAATCTATGGATGTACTGCAGTGCTATTATACTATTTGTGAGTTTGACTAAAGGTAGGTCTCTACTCGTTTCCATGTTTTAATATTGTTGCCTATAGATAAGGATTCTTAACATACACGCTGTAAAAGTTGTAAAAACACAAGAATTGTGAACACTTAAATTGTATTTTAAAGGATATTAAATAAATAGTATGGTAATCATATATGCAAAGACATTAACAAAGTTGTATTTTTGGGATTGTTTAAAAGTTGATGCTCAAATATGTGAGGCACAACAGTCTTCTACAAACGGATCATATTTTGCATATAACGCTTGTGATGACGACATGGACACATTTTCTCTAACTATGGATGACGAGAATCCAACATGGTCAATGACTCTTGATAAAGCTCATGAGATCTTCTGGATTTTCCTGAGCATAAGTTGTGGTATTTTGATTGATAAAAATTTATGAGGCTATAAAAATTCTAAATTACCTGTAATTCCCTGTGCATATTTGATCTTCAAAATCTTATTACTCATTTTCAACCTGTAAACAATTTACAAACTTTTTTTTCTTAAAGGAAGGTATGATATCGATCTACAACTTGGAGTAAATGAAATTCAAACTTGTAAACAGATTGAGAGAATGTGCAATGTAACCAGTGAGACTGAAATTGTTACTTGCGACACTTCTGGAGATGTTTTTGGAAATAAAATTATCATAAGAAAAGTAGATGATGGTGCTATGAAAATTAATGAAGTAAAATCAATAGGTATGAATTATTTGTTTTTTTATTTGTTCTTACTACAAGGAACAGTGCTTTACTTGGAGAATTGAAAGCTTTTTCTTTTCTCTTTACAATGGACAGTCCAATCGTATTCAAGGAAGACAAGCTTTATATGCTTTAATTCTTTTCATGACTAGATTTTAAAACCTTGAAAAATATACCGGTAAAAACCCAGACTGGTGGTTTGAATGCTAAGGATGATAGGGATGCTTTTGACGGCAATCTATATTCCAGCATTATAACAAAGGAAAAATATGATGCAACATGGTATATGACTATGGAAAACATGTACGGGATAAAATGGATACTTATTTCTATGAGAGGAGGTAGTGTATAATATTAGCTCATTTATTTTTATAATTTTTTAAAATTCTCAAAAGAACACGAAGGATAGGTTCAGGTATAACTTTCGATTCTGCATTTAATTAGGAAATTACGAAGTGCATATAACAAAGAAAAGTCTGGTCGTCTTCGATGAACTGACTCTTTGCCGTGCAGTTAATTTACATAATCCTGCTACAAAATACCAGATTATCGTAGAATGTGAAAGAGAAATGAAAGGGAATTCTATCATAATCAAAAGGACAGATGAGGGACCAATTAGACTATTTGAAGTGCATCCTATAGGTAACAAATATCAATAATCCATGTTTTAACTTTATTTAACAAATTAGTATTCTTTCCTTACTAGCATGATGTTTGAAATATTCTCATTCAAATTGAACAAAGTCAATCATTGTACAAGATTTTAAAAAAAAATGACCAGCAATGGATTTCCTACCAGATATTCAATTCAGCATACCAACTTGAAATTCCATTACTATATTTTATGCTGCTTATTTTGATAAAATCTATTGTAGTTTGTCCTGCATACCATTATGGAATAAATTGTGCTAAATGCAAAAAGACATGTTTTTCCTGCAATCCGATATCAGGTGTATGTATGCAATGCTTTGGACCTTTCTTTGGTGATTTTTGTCAACATCAATGTCCAACAACGTGTCTCAATACATGTGACCAAGTGACCGGAAGTTGTGATAACTGTAGGGATGGATATCATGGAAAGTACTGTGAACTTCAAATGTCTACAGATTGTAGGTTGAAATATTTATTTATTAAAATCAAACTTTTATTTTTAATGAGCATTCTTTCCTATTCCTTTCTGAGTAACATCTCTTTATTGTTACATGGAGTAAATTTAACATAAGGCACAGAACTTTTCATCAAATTTGACTGATTTGTTTCATACCTATTGTTAGACCTTTGTTTTTTATAATATATTTGACTATGGAATGTTTCGTCTACCTGATCAATGCATTTGGCTCAAGGGTGTGACAGGTCAACAAGGGATGCTTATTATTCCTAGGCACCTGATCCCACCTCTGGAATTTTCCGGGTGTCGGTGTTTTATGCCCTGTTCAGGGATTTGAATATTTTTTTTTTATAGATTTTTTGAGATCGATCAGTGTTCCCTATCTTTACTTTTTCATAATTGATTAAGAACAGCTCTCTACTAATTATAAACAGATATACTATTTTACTTCTGCCTCTATTTTATAATAATTTAATTTTGTTTGTATTCTAACCTCTGATTGGTTAATATCCAAAAAGGAACACAAATTATTTCTGTATAACCTGGTTTGGTATGGGGACACACCCCCCTGACAACCAGCTGAATCATCTGTATCCATACAATCCTCTCATTTCCAGTCCTCGGGATTCATGGAAAATTCCAGATTTAATGAATGTACCAAACAATAATTCGATCTTACCACATGTAAACAAACAACAAGGCTGCTAGGCCTATGTATCAGTTTTTACCTCCCCTCGCTTCCCATCACTGCCGGTACTTCCGTTACTACGGTTGTATTATTGAGCGGCAAATTTGAACTAATAAAAAGCAACGAAATTTTACACCCATAGTTATTTAATGATTTTAAAATTAAATTATAAGGAATGACTCTAATTCTTGGCCAAATTATTCGCGTATAACCTGGTTTGGGTCAGTTTACGCTGTTTTATAATCCGCTTCGCGGATTATAAAGCGTAAACTGACCCAAACCAGGTTATACGCGAATAATTTGGCCAAGAATTAGAGTCATTCCTAAATTAAATTGTATAAAATTAAAAATTGTATACTCATGCATTAAGTTATTTTTATTTCTATACGTATGTAAAATATAAATATATTGTTGTTTCCTGTAGATAAGAGAACTGAAGTGGCAAGCAGTACAAATTCCGAGTCTAGTACCGTTCTGTTGGATGTCCTTAAAGGTACTTATTATCATTTTGTTATATCGAACAATATAGGATTGTCATATTTTTTTTGAAATACCTGGGGCTTTGACACATCGTAGTGAAATTCATTTTTTAACGTAACTTGAAATATTGACTTCTTTTGACAACCCCTTGGTGTTTGGCATATTTATGAGACCCCGAAGCTAAAGCGCATTTTAAAGGACTGCCTTTTAGTCGGTCAGTATAATAGTAATTAAGACAGATTTTCGTGTTGAGTGTACTTGAGTTTGGAGCGACAGAAAAGAGTGAGCGTCAAATCAAATATCTGCAAGTCATCTGAGGTATCAGGCATAGGTAATACTTGCAAATAATTGGTGTATACATGGTTTATTCATTTATAAACTGGTTTGTGTAATGTGCAATATATGTTTCGATTCCAAAGAGGGAGATATATTTTGCAGTAGATATTATCTCTCTATATGATGACATGAGATCCATGAAATATGACATGCTGGATAAAAATTACAAAACTACTTACACATGTACTATGCAATTTTTATATCTTAAAGCTTGGATTTAGGAATTGTGTTGTTGTAATGTCATTAATATATAGAGAGTGTCATAATTATTTCTCAAAACCAAGGCGTCATTTTTGCTAAGTACAATTAGAACAGATCAATTTCAAGTCAATTACCTGCAGGAAGTTCTAATAACAGTTTTTACTGATTAGGTAGTTTTCCAATATACATTTTCTTGGATTGTCATCTGCATTTCTAATTCGTTTTTCTTTTCACAAATTAAACGTGTGACCCAATGCTTTTTTATGCATCTCTTCTAGATCTGGGAATAAACCAGCGTTTATCTAAGTAGAGAATATAATATTGTCTTCATAGCTTTATCTCGAGTCCACATGTGTGTATGACAAATTTTAAAATGTTTTAATTGCCAATTTATTTACAATTATGAACATGTGGGCGTTAGCAGCTTTGTTTCCTTTTGGAAGATGGAGATGATAAAGAAGAATCTAATGAACTTCCAATCTTGTTACTGGTTCTTAGTCTCTTGGTAGTTCTCTTATTCCTGGTTGTCATTATCATCAAAGTAACGTATTTTTCATTTCCTAAACTTTCTAAGTTTATTATTCATATTGACAATTGTAAAATCGATTTTAATTTATATTTGAATTAGAATTTGAAGATACCGTCGAGTTTACAGAGTAAACATAATTAGAGTTTAATTTATGGAGATTGCTTTAATTTATGAATATTTGGCATATTAACATATCAGACTTTTCTTTGTATACGAGTCATTTATTTTTATCCAATCTATATCATAAAATTGTTAGAATACATATTTTAAGACATCTTTCAATTTAGCTAAAATATAGATGGTATAGATTTTTAATGGTAATGTTAAAGGAAATAAAATCAGATTTCAGATTTCAAGTTTTGCTAGATTTCAAATAAAAAAAAATCTGTAAATTCTTTTCATTTTTATTCATTTTCATAATGCTTGGTTGGACTTGTTTTTTAACGTAATAGATGGAACAAACAGAAGTCAAAAACAGATAAGGAAAGTGGATTTTCCGAAAATCTTCGGAGATCAGAGTCAAGAAATGAATCGGAGCTAGAAGAAATTCCTCAGAACGAGGCTGATTATGTAGAGGAGGAAGCCATCACTGTAGAGTATTGTAACCTGACGTCACAGAGGGTCTACGTAGAACAATTTATACGAGAATTACCAGAGAAAAAATGCAATGGTATATTAGAGAAAGAATTCGATGTACGTTGCAATATTTTTTTATGACTCTTTCTATCTTATGTAATTTCTTAGAGTGTTGAAAATTTGTGAAAACATTTCCAACAACAAGCTCATGAATTCCATTGACTGGACTTTGAGCAAAGGCCAAATGTTAATTGAAGTTCAACTTTACGTCGGATGCTACAAATTTAAACTGCAAATCTTTTATAAAATTGCAGTTTCTAAATTTCTCTCTTGTCTATTCTGAAAAGAAATTGTTACAATACTGGATTCATCGATGAACTTAATGTCTCTTTTCTGAAGCAAGTATTTATGCATTGAGTCCATCATTTACTTAAACGAATGAATCAATTCTCTGTTTTATTGTAGGACCTTCCGAATGGATTACTAGAATCTTATTCAAGCGCACTTAAAACGTCCAACAGGAATGGGAACAGATACAAAGGCATCTATCCTTGTGAGTTAAAAAGTCTGAGAAAGAAAGTGAAGCCTCATTTCAGATCTGATATACATGTATTCTTCTATATGTTTCCAATTTTTTTATTCAATTGATGGTGGATACAATATTTCATCCTGTTAAATCTACGCTCATTTTTTCAGATGACTATAATCGTGTAAAGTTGATCAGAACAGAAGTTGATAAAGACAATGATTTTGTCAATGCTTCATACATTCATGTCAGTATAAAATGCATTTATGAGATGATTATAAGGGGAAAAAAACATCTTTTCTTATTTTTTTTTAAACGCATATATATATATATATATATATATATATATATATATATATATATATATATATATATATATATATATATATATATATATATATATATATATATATATATATATATATATATAATCACTATTTGTTGTAGGGTTTCAACAGAGAACGCACCTACATAGCTTCGCAAGGTCCATTTTTAAAACTATTTATGAAATTTGAATTATATTTCTTTAAAGTCCAGACAAATTCCAAATCTACAATTTGACAATACTTTGAAAATTTGTCCATTTTAATGAACTTTATTTTGGTAGTTCCTGTTAATAAATTGAACAGTTCTTATGAAAAATAAATACTAACATTATTTGATTTGCTGAAATTATTTTTTAGGTTCCTGTGAAACAATTGAAGTAATTTAAAAAATCACTATCTGAGAAATAATTTGCTATAGGTCATATTTCATATATAGTTAAAATCGAAGGATTTATCAATTAGCTATGTAAATAGGTCCTTTCAATCCAAAGACATTAGAGGATTTTTGGGCAGTAATATGGCAGAACGACTCTACAAGAATTGTTATGTTGACCAGTCTGTACGAAGGAGATAAGGTGGGAATCTCCAATACTAATATAAAACGTTATGGATAATAGCGAATCATCTCATTTAATGAAAAAAGAATGATATTAAAAGCTATATCTACATGTATTATTTTTACATTCAAGTTATGAGTAAGTTATGAGTATATCGTTTATTTTAAACGCATGAAACGGATGTTCAACTATAAACTATCTATGAACGTCTTGAGATAAACAACATTTTTCATTTTTAAAGATGAAATGTTTGAAGTACTGGCCGGACACAGAGCTAGACATTGGTCCATATACCATTAAACTGGACAAAGTGAATGTTTATGACCACTACATATTGCGTTATTTGGTTGTCCAATATCAGGTACCATGTACAATTATTTTTATGGTCTTAATTCACTTAAAGTTCATAGTGTGAAATTATATGCATTAGATAGTCACTATGTACTTCCACTTGTGTATCTGTCATATTGCATTTTCCGCTTCATGATTGCTTTGTACATTAACGATGAGGAAATTGATAATTGTTTGAAGTAAAAGATGTTTATAACAAGGGAATTTCAGGAAAAATATAAAACTGGATTGATCGATTAGAATAAATAAAAATAACGGATAT
The DNA here is from genome assembly GCF_033153115.1 of Saccostrea echinata. Classification (NCBI taxonomy): domain Eukaryota; kingdom Metazoa; phylum Mollusca; class Bivalvia; order Ostreida; family Ostreidae; genus Saccostrea; species Saccostrea echinata. Next base: position 7,428,399 of record NW_026889778.1, read on the forward strand.
TTTGTATCTTATCAATCATGGCAACCTGCATTGATTGGGGCAATTTGGATTAGCTAAAGTCGCTTCATTTTGTGTTGTTAGCGCATTTTATTTATACACATAGTATGATTGTTAAGGAGGTTCGATCCTGTTATCGAAAGTATTGAGAATCTTTTATCAAGTATATTTTTGGAATGTATACACATATCTTAATAAAAATACTTAATGAAAAAATATCTTCATTAAAAATCAAAACCAAAAATGGTGGTCAATGGCTACGAAGCATTTAATATGACCTTTTTGCACTGTAATTACGTCTAACACATAAATCGAGTTTTTTCTCTAATATTTCTTATCCAAATAAATTATTGAAACAAACACAGTCATTTTTCGTCTTGAATATTCTTTTTAAAATTTGTGATAACAAAAAAAGTTTCCATTTACTTCGCATAGTCATTATATGGCCTTTTTGCACTCAAAAAATGTCATTTTTCTGGCATTAAAAATTTAACAAGCAATACAATCATTTGAAAGTAATGACATTTTTCTGAATTTAAGCAGAATGGTTAAAATAAACTTGTATATTCAGAAAAAAAAGTTAAAAGTTGGGGTTTGTGGTGTTAATTTTTAGATATAACTAAAATAGTGTAAATTTTTAGCCTAAAGTGTGCTATTTTATCCCAGGGACTTTCAAAATATATTTGCTATATTTGTCCAATATGATGATAGGATTCATGACGGTTAATTTAATATATTATTAAGGACCAGCATAAAACATTTCACTCCACAAAACAACTCTGTGTGCAGGCTACATGTAAAAATATGAATCCAAACTTAACAATACTGTAAAGATTTCGAAAGAGAAAAATTGACCATTTTCTTCTATAAAACCTTCCGCCATAAAATATAGTTCCTCAATTAATGCTTTCGGTATGGAATTTATTCATGGGGTTTTAATTGAATGTAGTTTAACTAGCATTGAAGAATTTAAATTTATTTTAAGAACTAAAACATTATATAGATTTTTTTTAAATAGCTATAGAGTTCTAGACAAAAATCTGCTCAAAAAGATCAGAAACGAACCTCGTTAAGTCAGACACAATTGACAGTAAAACAACGCATAAATAGAGAAACAGAAATACATTCCTCAAAGCACTACTTTCAGTAATAAAAACCATTAGCATGCAAGTGTCCAAAGGTTGTCTTAATAATTTTCAATGTGCAGTTATGTGTTTGTAATTTTATGTTTGGTTAGGAAGAGGAAAAAAGAGTGACACAGTTTCATTTTATCACGTGGCCTGACAACTCCGTCCCGGAGGATCTGACGTCACTCATCTGCTTCCGTAATTTGGTCAGAAATGATATAACGTCATCAGACGGACCAATTGTTGTTCACTGCAGGTTAACCTTTTAAACAAAATATACCTATTTTACAGTTGACTAATTCAAAAAGTTAGAAGAGTTCTTTATAAATTTCAACGATAAAAGATTACCACAACAAAATATTGTTATAAAAGATTGTTAAATAAACATAGGAAAAGTCTTGAATATAAGCTCCCTGGTACATTTTAGTGCAGGAATAGGTAGGACAGGGACATTTATTGCCCTTGATTATCTCCTAGAAGAGGGCGCTGCTGAACAGACGATTGACGTCAAAGGATACGTAGCTTCTCTTCGACATCAGCGCGGGAATTCTGTGCAGACTTCCGTAAGGTCTTTGTTTAAAATTTGAAATGTCCTGTATACAGTACGTTTAAATATGTGACCATGTTTTGTACCCCACGATCTGTTCTTCATAAACGTAAGTTTTCTGTCTTTCATGATCGGAAACCATTCGTATATTCATTTTTTCAGAAAGATATGAAAATAATATTCTTAATTATTTTTCTGTCTTTCTAATATTTTAAAATTCATCAAAGCAAATACTTTGTAAAAATATTTCTGTTTACTTTGTGGTGCAGAAATGATTAATGTTTTGTTAGAGCAATGCATTTAAATCCTACTTTTTCTTATGCTTTTAGGAGCAGTACATCTTCCTTCATGACTCATTGGTAGAAGGGTTCTAAAATAATAGTGTTCGCAAAAGCGTTTTGTCGGTACTTTAACCCCAGGATTCCACTTATATGTGGGCCATACACCATAATTCAATTTGAAAACGGACACTTAGTTTGATACACTGATAAACAGTTATTACCCGTAACCAGATAAACACAGTCAGCCGCTAGATAAAAACAGTTCTGACGGTATCTCATGCATGGATTATAATCTAACAAATTCGTTTTATAATACGTTATTTGACTGGATAAAAAGAAAGATAAAAATTTCTACAAATTGAAGACATATCCAAAAGGAAATCCTTTCATGCATTACTTTATGACAAAATTTAATAATTAGGTATAAATTATTTTATTTTTTAAACGTATCAAAGTAATTTATTGAAATAGTTTCCGTATTAATATCTTAATAGGTATTGTTTACGTAATAAAACAAAATATCACAGAACATCAAACAGGCCCCAGGATCATGAAATATCGTATTAGCTTAAGTCAAAATTTTTATGATGTACCAGAATGTTAAGAAGTCAAGCAGATCAAATTTAAAGTATTTTTCAACATTACTTTACAAAAGTGTTGTTATCTACAAATTTAGAGATTAATTCAATAATTAATAAACATTTTACAAACGATTGAAATATGACTTAAATTTTAGTCTGTTTCATGACCCTGGGGCCTGGTCTTCGGAGAAAGAGAGATAGATAGAGAGAGAGGGGGGGGAGAGAATATTTCTTTAATGGCTTTTGTATTAATATTCTTTTTAAGTTTAAATCTTATAAAAAGGAGTGAACGTTTTTTCATCTCATGAATAATACATATGCTAGAATTTACTTCGAAAGAACAGATCAAGCAGAATTAAAACATTTTAATTTGAATAAAGATTAAACACTAAACATTTGTTGATTTTTCAAGGTGGGTCCCTACTTGATTGACGTACTTTATAAAACAAAACAGATAATTATCAATAATAGAACTATTGTAAACCCTTTCTAATGATATTACATTATCAGCAGTGTATGATAAGTATGAGCAATATATGATATGTGTCTAAAAATGAATATCTTAATTTTACTTTATATATAGCTTTACTTTGCACAGCTATACATGTGACCTTTATTTGTTATTTCTAATTTCATCAAAATACCATTAATATAGAAAAATGACATAATAAAATTCACCTTTTCCGCCATTATAGCATTTTTTGTATAAGACCGCTTATTTTCAAGCCGATTTTCTTCTAGAAAATATTAAGTGCAGACTTAAACTAAAAAAATTTATCTGATACAACAATTTTGTATGTTCGAAAATGAGCTTTATATTTCCCATAAGAAAAACGTCACGAAAAAAACAAATTTTTGTCTTTTTTGGATTGCAAAAATAGCTTCAATTTTGACGTCATTTACAGCCTGTAAGAGCATTTAAATCTGAAAAACATTTTTGGAAATATCTCCAATATAATCTCTTCTACAAAATAAAAAAAAAAAAAACATTTATACATATCTGAATCACATTCTAAAATGCTGATTTGGGGGGGGGGGGGGCAAATTGACTCTAATCAGATATGGTCCTTTGATTCCATGTCTAAAAAAGGTTTTGTTCTTCACAAACTGCGAACTTTATAAAATGGTGTAATTGATTTATATACACATGCTCGTTATACAGCTTACATCTATTTTTCACAGTATTTATAAGTTCTGATTTCTGAACGATAGTAATGTATTATTTCTCCCTTAAAAAAGATACTCTACCTGAACGATATTAATGTATTATTTCTCCCTTAAAAAAGATACTCTAAGTGTATCAAACCAAACAAATGAAGTACTTTAGTTATTTCCTGAAAAAATATGTTTCATTGACGTTTTGAACATTTGTTATTGAGTACATCAAAAGGATTGGTAACAAGTTCTTATAACTCACTTGATCCTTGCCTTTAATGTTGCAGTATGTCATGCAAATTAAAGAATTTTTTTGTTTAAAAATCGATACAAGTGAAAAACGATTAAATAACATATCAACTAAGAGAATCTACATGTTTTATCAATAAATTTATAAACAGCAGCAAAAATACTGTTATTTATTTGAAAAGACAAATTAACATTACCACATAATAATAGATTTATATATACTATATATAGTGACCGTTCAAGCATGAACAAGCGATTGAAAAAATTACTTCGTGCATTAGAATAATTTTGCTTGCAAAAAAAAAAATAGTACACATCTCCATGTTTTCCACATGAACATAGAGGACTATTTATAGTATTTCGTTTTATCAATCATAATTCAGTATACAGTAATGTCTTAGCTTACTATGAATAATATTGGCATATCTCTTACCAAAAGAAAAGAACGATGGTGAACTTTTACTTTTTGATATCAAGTTTTTTTTTCGGAATGAATTGATTGAGATGGCTTCTCAGACCTCTATTTTCTAGTTTTGCAGCATCAGGTACAAAGAAATTTCGAAATAATTCCAGTTTACATCTTGGAACGATAAAATCTTGTTTATTACGAGTATTGTATATGAAACTTGTTAACACTTATTGGGAACAATACTGTGTAAATATTCAGGTACTCTTGACTGTGAATTTTGAACATAGTAGTCATGTTTTGCAATATATCGCCTGGTTTATAAAGTTTCCCGACCAATTTCAGAATAAAGTGCTTCTCTAGACACAAAAAAGGAAGTCCTGTTACCATTTAAGTGGCGGTTAACTGTACTTTTTCAAGCTCTTCAGAATCATATAAAGAGCATCCAACCCAAACAACTGAAGCATTTTGAAGCATAGGTCTTATAAATGTATTATACAATTTTGACAAGTTTTTCCTACCCATTCTGAACTTCAATTTTTTAAAAGGCCACGTTTTTTACAAGCACTTCTTACACCATCGATATATTCTGACCAACTAAGGTTTTATGAAAATATCCCATCCAGTTTGTCGCCCTTAAAAATAATTTTGGCATCACAGGAATTACTGAAATTAATGTTTCATTGAGAGTTTTCAAGTTTTCAAGTTTATGTTGATTGATTTAAAGGGAATATACATGTTCTAGAAGTTGTAGGAAGAAAGAACGTCTGTGTAATATACGTACTAATATTTTAAAGAGAAAAAGAAGACGTAATATGTAAATAGATAATATGTATTAATATGTACATATATGTTAAAGTTCGTGCTAATTTGAAATTTTCTGTTTGGTATACTTTCCCAATAACTTTTCATCTTTGTTAAAAATATTAATGGAAGCGACACTAATTTTTAATATTTTTAATATTTAATACGATAGCAGATAAATTGATAGAGATTTGAAAATTTATTTTGCTTCTATTGTGTGTTTTGTTTAACCCTTTTTTTCAGTTGGGACAGTGTTATGAAAGAAGAGGGTATATGTCTTCTAGAGTTTTTGTTCAGAAATGTAACTTGTTAAGATTTGTTTTTGTTGGGGGGGGGGGTCTAATTAAAAATATATTATTCTAATGGAAAAAAAATACTTTTAACCAAAAATATGCCAAGATTGGACCTACCTTTAAAAAAACATTCTTTCCTAGACATTTATCTACCAATGCACTGCTTATTTATATGTTTTACATATTATTGTATTAAGTTGCTTATTGTTTTAGTTGAAAGCTGTTTTGAATATTCATCATTAAAAATATCTGTATAGTAAAGACTGTGGTTCTCAAACAACCCGGTAATGTTAAAAAGATCCGATCATACATCCTTTGGGGGGGGGGGGGGTATAAATACATGTAATAATACTCTGAAGAGGACTCTATTTGATGATCTAAAATCAAAAGTTTTGGAAGCCAAAAAAGGGTATTTCAATTCAGAGGAAGAATTAATTTTGACCCGGAAATTGTGATTGAAGAGATGGATCTAATAGATTCTTACATCGGGGTGGGGATTGGGGCTTGAGTTTGGGCTGGGGCTTGGGCTGCGTTTGTTATAGAAGTGACACATATTTAGAATGATTAGACGTGCAGGTGTATAGAGTTCAGAAATATTGTTATTTCTTATCAATGGTACAAAAGTTTTTAGCTATTTTGATTTTAAACGTCATAACTTATTTTTACAACAAGATAATGCAATATATCTCCAGAATAATACCAAAAATGACGGTGTTATAATTACAGGTCACAAAACAGGATTCTTTATTATCTTTATGATTAGTCAGAGTCATAAATATAATCATATTAAAAGGAAAGAAAACGAATAAAATTTTTCAGAGTAGAAGAATGTTTGGAATTAAATACCAAACATATGCATCTCCAGCATAATGCGATGATAGCCAAAAAAGTGTGATTCTGTTTAACCAATTTCAGAGATTCTTACTATAATTTCTCAAGTGTATAAATTTAATATTTGAGTAAAAAAACATCAAAGTAGAAAATTTATTATTTGTAGTAAATGCACATGTATACTCTAAATGCCTTTATTTTTTTTTAATTTCTCAATTTCCTATGTTGTTATATGGTTTATTTCACTTTAATTTCACGAAGAATTTGATTTCTCAATGTTAAAAAAATCACAATATTTTTCTTTTAGACGGTTATTGAAATTATTTATGACAAAGGTAGAAAGTATTTTTGGAATCAATGGTAGGTCCTTATTTATGACAACCTTTCATTTCATTAGCAAGTTTCAGTGACTTTCGACATTGAAAAATCATAGGGCTTTCATATTACACATATTACACATGTGTGTAACCTGTGACAAGACCTTTCTAAATACACGATGATTTTTTTACCCCGTGAACTTGACCTTAAAGTTTGACTACTTTTCAACAACTTTAATCTTCATCATAACTTTTCAATGAGAAGGACTTTCTTATTTGACATGTACATTGCCAGTAAAGAGTTGTTTCCGAGCATGCTATAATTTTTTACCCCTTTTTTACCCTTGACCTTCATGTTTGACCTAATTTTCAAAAAGTTTGGTGATTACTTTGTGTAACAAACTAAATTTTGCCCTTAAGATACCCCTATCATGTGATAATAGATATTGGTCTTTATCCTGTGGGGAGCCCCTCGGTTAGCAATTTTATCTACCTGAGAGCTCGTGTTCGGGTAGTACCCGGGAAGTTACAGCCACGATTAGACCTGTTTGGCTTGTTCTGAAGGAGCCGGACGGGTGCTCAAAAGTACATCAGGTATTTACGGGATTGAAAATGTAATTTGTAAAATATGTTTATATAGTTAGAATCTACATATTTAGTATGGTTGTTTTTTTTTTTTTTACTATTTTTCCCCAGGGTCCTATTTCCTCGGGCTTTCGTCCCGTTTCTAAAATGACACAGGTCTTGGCGGGGTACTTAAATTCCATTGATACAATAGCCAGTCCAGGGCGAGAGGGAGAGTCTTGGTTATGCATTTACAACAGCACATGTGAGAGAGAATCAGATACGGCAGCCCTGACGGACAACTCGGGACCAGCATTTATAAAGTTATGTGTTCAAAAGAATTCCACTCTTTGAAAATTATATTGATTAATCCAAAAGAAAATCCACACAGCATTATGAAAGTTTAGGAAACAGTGATTTATGTGTTATTTGTGAATTTATATTCAATGTTTCATTTGTGAAAATTACGTGTGAGGAAATTCAACACCAAAATTCTGAAAATGTTAAGCAGAGGTGCTGTGATTAGTTAACCCTACTTTCCAGGACACTTCCTAGGACGGTCTGCAGATAGACATTTCATTTCTATTATTTTTAATTATTTTGTTGTAAAAATGTTATTTTTGTTTTGTTTATTAAATTTTGTTAAAATTTCAGTTTCTAGTTTCCTTGATTTATTCGGGTTCTAAAGGTGTATAACCCACATCTCAACACTTTGGAATGACATATGATAGGGCGTACATGAAATATATGAAGATAACGAACAGTATCCAGGCTCAAAAGTTCATCAAACAATACAAAATAGGAGCAGAGCAAACACGGACCTCCAAACATCAGAGGTGGGATCAGGTGCCATGGAGGAGTGAGCATCCCCTGCCGACCAGTCACACCCGCCGTGTGCTCCTTGTCATGATCGGGAAATAACGGAAAAATCCGTCGACAATTCAGTGTGTAAATAATGACCTAACAATTAGATGTGTCAGACTTTGTGGTATCTTTTATCTCAAGCTCACAAGGATATATCATATCGACATAAGAATGGAAATAGCCATTGTTAATTGACAATTCGTCGTCGATATATCTAAATGTCGAGTTGAAGGCCACAGCAAGTGTTTTCTTCTTTTCACGTACAAGATTTTGGACAAATTCTGTTTCAAATGAATACAAAAAAAGGTCTGCTGATATTAAGGCGCAATTGGTACCCATGGGAATTCCAATAGATTGTTGGAAGACCTTGTCTCCAAAAACCACGTAGATATTGTCAATCAGAAACTCAAGCATCTTTTTAATGTCAACTTCAGAGTACTTGTGTGAACAATCAGAATGTTTTTTAACAAAATAATTTTGCAAATGACCAATGACAAGGTAAGTAAATTTACGAGTTCCATTTTTATTGAAAAAGCAGCTGTCAATGATATCAAAAAGTCTGGACTTTAATTTATCGTGGGGAATGGTTATGTATAAAGTTGAAAAGTCGTAAGTTTTAAAGCTGTCGATTTTGGTAAAATCTTGTGATTTCAAATTTTCCAAAAGTTCCTTGGAATTTTTAAGTATCCACATCTGATTTACACCACTTCTCGTATATATTGTTGCACAGTACTCTTGAAGTTTCTCCTTCACTACTGTTAATATCTTAGTGAGGAGTAAAGAAAGAGGATTGGTTGAACATTTACAGGAACCCGCTATGTATCTTTGTTTGTAAGGATTTTTATGAAGTTTTGGAATCCTATATAAATATGGTAATTCAAATTCATTTTTGTTGTTTGGAATATTAAAAATATTCAAAACTGACATATGATTTTGAAGAATTTCTTCCTTAGAAAGGGAACTATGAGTATAAGTTGGATTACCAATTGTAGAATTAAATCCAAGTTCCTCTAAAATACATTTAATATAATGAGCCTTACAAACAAAGACAATGTTGTTACCTGCTTTGTCAGCAGGGACCAGTACGTACTGATCATGTAATCTATCTAATTCTTTTTTCACTTCTGGATTACTGAATACAGAAGGATAGATGGTTTTCATATTGCCTCTAAATCTTTTAATGCGCGATTTTAACATACATCTGATACATTTAATCCATTCTGACAAAGTGTCAAGGTCTTCTTTTTCATGTCTGGTCCATCGCCTGGCGTAGTCCTCTACAGAATCCATAATATTTATGAAATTCCGACGCCAGTTGAAGGATCGGGGTTCCCTAAATTTAGGACCTTTCAAAATTAGTGATCTAAGGTCCTCATCATTAACTATATTTACGTCACCAGTAATAACGTGTCCAGCAGGACTATAGTTATAGGGCGAAGAAGAACATGAACACGATGGAGGATTATGCTTCGATATATTCGAGAAGTGGTGTAAATCAGATGTGGATATTGGAATTCCCATGGGTACCAATTGCGCCCCGTTATTAGCAGACCTTTTTTTGTATTCATATGAAGCAGAATTTGTCCAAAATCTTGTACGTGAAAAGAAGAAAACACTTGCTGTGGCCTTCAACTCGACATTTAGATATATCGACGACATATTGTCAATTAACAATGGCTATTTCCATTCTTATGTCGATACGATATATCCTTGTGAACTTGAGATAAAAGATACCACAGAGTCTGACACATCTGTTTCATATTTGGATATTTTACTTGAAAAAGATGTTAATGGTAATCTAACAACCAAGCTTTATGATAAACGTGATGACTTTAACTTTTCAATCGTCAACTTCCCTTACTTATGCAGCAATATACCTTCATCACCTGCATACGGGGTATATATCTCTCAGTTGATTCGATACGCAAGAGCATGCTTTACGTATGTACAATTTCTAAAACGAGGTAAATTATTGACAAATAAGTTGATGAAACAAGAATATCAGCTGTCTCGTTTAAAGTCATCATTTCGTAAGTTCTATGGTCGATACAATGACCTTGTCAGCAAATACAATTTATCATTGAATCAAATGCTGACTGACGTTTTTCACACTAATTGTTAGGCCATTATTTACACACTGAATTGTCGACGGATTTTTCCGTTATTTCCCGATCATGACAAGGAGCACACGGCGGATGTGACCGGTCGGCAGGGGATGCTCACTCCTCCATGGCACCTGATCCCACCTCTGATGTTTGGAGGTCCGTGTTTGCTCTGCTCCTATTTTGTATTGCTTAATGGACTTTTGAGCTTGAATACTGTTCGTTATCTCCATATATTTCATTGGTAGCTGGTTGTGCATTGTTTATTTATTCCGTTATGTAACATTATTTCGATGCGTATTATATCAATGTCTGGAGTTTATAGAAAGACGGCTAAATTTTACACAATTCCTGAACATGAGGAAGTTGTTCCCAGCACTTTTCATGTTAAGGTCTTTGTCTCAAACAAAACAAAATAAAATTATATAGCGGAAAGATACTCGTATGTCGTTGAACTTTTACAATTTTGTAGTAGTAAATATATGTTCTAATTTTTTACCTGTCACGTGTCAGCTGATGTAAGCGATGTCGCATTGGTCGAACTCAGCAGAGACCCGATATATACCAGTGCAAACACCACAATTCACATTCATAAAAATACTAATGCTGTGAAGAAAATATTAAAATCGTATCCATTTTCTCTAAATATGTTAAGGTGCATATTCCATGGGCGTCCTTAACTTAGCTGCATATACATGTAATAATATTTTGAGAAATGGGAAGCATAATGAAATATTATTATCAATATTTTATGTGAGCACTTCGATTCACACAGTATATACTTTTTATTTGTCATAATATAAATGTAAACATGCTTGTCTTGTACAGTAGCATTTGATCTAAAGATTGCATGTACGATGTGGTGGATCTTTGTTTACTTGTTCTATAATCGTTAATCAATCATGCTACGGAATCTACAAGGTTATTTAAATTAAGATAGAACCTATGTCGGAAAAGTCTTTGTCACAAGATTTTCAAACTTTTCAAAATGATAAATTAGCACTCGCTTATCAATCAGTTAAAAATATGTGGTATGTTTCCTTGTTATCAAATGTAGTGCAGCCTGTGCAACTTGGAATGATAATTTTACACTGTGACAACATATTTTCATCCATTTTTAGGGGGACTGGTCAAAAAGAGAATATAGAAAATCTCAAAAATACTTCTTCAAACATCGTCGTTTATAGACGTTATTAACTGAACAAGAGTTAGAAATATTATTCAAGAAAAAATTCTTTTTTATTCAATTGACATAAAAGATTAAGTCCATATTTCAATGAATATAGGCAAATGTGCTCGATATTTTTTGAGTCAATTTACCACCTAAATTTGTAAATATTTTTCAAAAGTCTTTGTCAGAATGTTTTCAATCTTTAATATGATGAAGAACTTATCTAAATAATTACAAAAAGTGATTAATATATATATCTTTCCCCGCAAACAAATGAGAGAGACTCTATTTATCAAAACTTCTTTCGTTGACCTTTTTGCACTTACACAGAATTTAATTATTAAATGACTGTTTTGGGGTTACGTTCAGATTTACAATGCATAAATGTTTTTTTTTTTTTTAATTTAAAAAGATAATATTTTAGAGAAACTTTATTATTATACACCAAACATTATGAATAATTAACAAATAATTATGAAAGGGAATGCACGTCATTTCATGATAGACATAAAAAAATTTACACACAGTTTTTATTTACAGAGATCTTTGACTCAGACACATTTCATCAAGATATTGTAGTATTTAGATTTCTTAGGATTTTTGATTTCCTTCAAAATAGTTGCATGCCATTCACATTATCACAGTTGTGTAACTTCATTTCATGAGACAGTTTTAGAGAAAGTACGGGAAAAAATAACATTAAATTAATTATGACGTCATAATGGATCTAGCACCAAAAAGACGGTCTAAACTCATTTAATCGATATGACGTTATACGACGTAGGTTCTACGTTAAATGACCTGTTTTTAGATAATAATATTGCCCTTTTGTTCACCGAGAATGATCTTGCTGTACTAACAGATCATGTATGACGTCACCGACTTGTTGGACGAGCAGTGTAGCGAAACAGAGGAGTGATTCAAAATTTGTTATTTTTTTCAAGAACGTTAAAACTTGTTAATATTTTTATACGAGATGGTAAAGTAAAACAAATTATCAAAAATTATACAAGTAGAGATGATTTAAATCAGGTTTTGCACTTATATTATCAGAGACTATGACGTAATTAGACTGAGTCATGTGACCATGTGTCCTTCATCCCATTAAACAAACTTTACATTTTTGCCAAAGATGTATCTATCCAAAACTTGTTACTGATCATGAAAGAAAATATTTGCTTGTTCAAACTTGCACTCTATGTTTCCCATCTATTAGAAAAATGTCAAGAAAAGGGCTCATCTTTTTGTCTTTTTGATTGGACTGCAAAAAAGCATCATTTTTGACGTCATTTACAGCCTGTGAGACCATATAATGAAATATATGAAGATAACGAACAGTATTCAGGCTCAAAAGTCTATCAAACAATACAAAATAGGAGCAGAGCAAACACGGACCTCCAAATATCAGAGGTGGGATCAAATGAGACAAATGTATTGAAAATATCTTCAATATAAACTCTTCTACATAATAAAAACAATTTAACACACAAGAATCAAATTTAAAAATGATGATTGGTTGGGGCAAAAACTGATTCTTCATATACAGTCCTTTGCTTTTATAAACATAATGTGACTGCCAGGTATACTAGTCACCATTGATTCAACTGCACAATAATCAGTTAGGTTTCTATTTATAGCAACAAAATAAAAAATGATACAATGAAAAACTTTGCATTTATAGAAATTAATGTTTACATTCTATCAATTAAAAGATCATAAAAATTGAATTAAAAGTTCAAAATTACTGCTCTTATTTACATGCCATTGACAATACTATTTTATGGGATCTCCCACGGTGTAATTTATTGTTTGATCATATTTTTATCCAACTCATTGTATGTTTTCTATTCTTTTTATCACATGTATACACATGTTATAGTAAATATCATTACTTTCACGCAAAGTCCATTTTAAGGTGTTATAACTGTAAGAGGTTTGGGCCCACCTAGAAGTGGTCTAGACTTATATCACAAACATTTTACAGTTTGATGAGGACTATAGTTTATAATGATTATCATATTTACGCAGCTTGTCTCTATAAATTTAGCAGTAAAGAAAATAAGGTACACTGTATACTAGTAATACATTTCAATAAATAACCAACTTAGCCCACCCGGGGACCTAAGAGAATCCTGGTGAATACGAATTTTATAATTTTTGTGGAGGGCTACCTGCGCATTATAATCATGTAAACATTTCTCCCGCTTATGCCCATGAGTAATAAAAAAGATTTAAAAAGACGTAATTTACATGTACTTTTAATATATTCAAATTAGTATCTCCCTGGGGTCTGAACAATGGGCCAAGGGGGAAAATTGGTATTTCGTTACAAAACCTCAAAAGGAACCAGCAAAATATTTTATGCAACATGAATTTCTTACTTTGCCCTTTTGACTTAAAATCAATAGGGGTCTTATTTAAGACCCCAGGAGTCATGATAAAAGACAAGGAAAACTAAAGTTATCATCTCGTAATGAAACCATTTGTTGCAATGTATGAATTTCTGACCTTGACTTTTTGACCTCAAACTCAATAGGGATCTTCTTTAATCTACTTTTAGTCACTGAGAGTAATAATATAAAATAATTGCAAAAACTCAATAAGGACTAAAGTTATCATCGGGAAATTGATTTTTGCAATGTATGAATTTCTGACCTTGATCTTTGACGTTTTGACCTCAAAATCAAGGGAGCTGTGATATAAAATTTTAGGTCAAAGGCTTTTACACATAAAATTCAGAAAAAGAAGTGTTACACACAGAATGTATCAATTCCTAACCTTTATCTTTGACCTCAAAATTAATATGGGTCTTCGTTGAGACATACTGGTCACGGTAGCTTAGTGGCAGGGTATTCGATTCTTGATCGGAAGGCCTGGGTTCGACTCAAGTTCGCAGCGCCGCATCAGACCTAATACGTAAACATTGATAGTGACTGCTCCTTCACCAAGTGCCCAGCACTAGAAGTCAGATGAGACCTTAAAAACCGAGGACCCGTGGCACTGTAGGCGTTTGCCCGATAAAGAACCATCACTACTCAATGGCCCAGTATAGGTCTAAATTTGAACCCCTTCACTGGTATATGGTGACGTCTCTATATGAAAAAAATTCTTAAATAGGACTTAAAACAAAATACAATCAATCAATAAATCTTTGAGGTATTGAAAGGTACATGTATGATAAAAAAATTCATTGAAAAGGTTCAAATAAAACTAAAGTTATCATCTTGAAACTTTTTTTTTTGCAAGTATGAATTTCTGACCTTGAACGTTGACTTAATGACCTCAAAATCGATAAAGGTCTTCCTTAGACCACATGGAGTTATGATATTATATTTCATTGCAAAAACTGAAAGTTTTTTGAGATATCATCAGGAAGCAACTTTTTTTCTTGCAGAAAAAATGAGTTTCTGACCTTAACTTTTGCAAAAAATACTATACGTTAAGAAAAGCCCAGTTTTTCTAATCGCTCTCGGAAATACATGATGCATTTTTCAAGTTTTTTACACACTTAATACAACAGGTACATCATTATCTACTAATTCCATGATCACATTTACAAACAATTGTTTTACAAAATTTGAGTTTTCTCCACTCCATTGTATAAGTCTTTTTGTGGACAATTGCCTGTATTCCTTTGCTGTACTGTCAGTGTATACAATTTTCACGTATATTCCAACGTCCAAAACAGCACTATGAGATGTACTCACGTAATGTATGAATGACCGACGATGGCCATTTAAAGTTTGAAATGGTTTAGAGATGCTTTGTTTACTACGTATACTTCTTTGATATATAAGCTACTATGACCAAAGTACATGTCGTGCAGCAATAAACTTATGTTTTTAAATGCATTAGAGCTATATATATGGCGTATCTGAGCTTGAAAAATAATACGAGATTGAGTGTAAATTTACATGATATATATTATTTACGTTCAAATTAAAATTTTTACCGATTTTGAGCTTGAATAACCTCACGTTTCAATAGTTAAATTGACTTAAATTTGTCTGTTATTTAAATGTGGAGTCGGAGTCGGTGAATAAATCGGTTATTATTTTAATTCTTTTAATATCTTTGAAACGCAATTTATTTAAATTGTGTAATTCACAGGAACGTCCCATCTTTATATAAAGAAATAAAACAAATAGAAAGATCTTCTTCATTTTGGTTACCTGAACTTTTTTAAAAAATACGCCATATATGACTTTAACTTTTAATTTCTAGTCAACAAATTACAAACACCAATAACATGGCAAATGTACAATATCTTGATAAAAACTGGATTCTATTACTTGTAAAGACTTTGTGAGAGAATTCAACGCAGTATTTAACACGGAAATCGGCTTTGTTTGTTAATGTGAGCATGGGAAATCTTTATTACATATAGTACCTAATTTTCCCATTGTTCGCAGTAATCATAAGCACCGCCTTGCTCAACGACGATAATATCCATATAAGGTGGATTCCTCGACCTGATAAAGCCCTGGTTAGTCATATGAAGCACCCTCAGATAGTGTAAATTCAACTTAGTTTACATCATGATCCCCGGAGATGGGGTATAGAGCCACATTGGGGTTCAACCTAATTTTCCTATTTTTAACAAAAACGTAGAAAACAGACATAAGTTGACTTTCCCGCAGTCATTTGAATTCGTGTCGTAAATTTGCCTCATCCACGTGTTTGAATTAAAATGTAAACATGTTGTAGACCAGCACGCTTTTCTGTTCATTCATTGGATTGGACAATTGTTCGCAGTAATTATAAACACCGCCTTGCTCAACGACGATAATATCCATGAAAGGTGGAATCCTCGACCTGATAAAGCCCTGGTTAGTCATATGAAGCACCCTCAGATAGTGTAAATTCAACTTAGTTTACATCATGATTCCCGGAGATGGGGTATAGAGCCACATTGGGGTTCAACTTTTACATAGGAATATATAGGAAAACATCAGTAAAAATTTTCTACTCTAGAACAACAAAGCCATGATATTGAAATGGAAGCATCCTCAGGGTTAGGTAGATTCAAGTTTCTTCAATTTATGACTACCAGGGGGTAGAATGGGACCAAAATTGGCAATCAAATTCAAATATAGGATTATATAGAAAATATATTTAAAAATAATCTCCTGACGAACAACAAAGCCATTTCTAGTCATGTTGATATGGAAGTATCCTCAGGTAGTGTAAGATTCGTATTTGTTCAAATCATGACCCCAAGGTGATGCACATCTTTAAAATTTTTTTTTTCGAGAACAGCAACGCAATGATTAGTAATATAAATATGGAGGCTTCCTCAAAACAATTTAGATTCCAGTTTGTTCAAATCATGATACACGGGGGTAGGGTGGGGTTACAACAGGAAATCAAAGTTTTACATATAAATGTATACGAGAAAAATTCTGCTGATATAAAACGATAGGTCCAAATTGACTCAGGTGACCGTTGTGGCCCATGATATCTTGTTAAGATAATTGTGGCTAGCAAAAGAATTGAGAGTCCCCACCATCAACCCATCCGCCTTCTCATGTGTTAAGTGTTATATGACCGCACATTCTTGTTGATGACATTTTGTGGAGAGCAGTAAATCTGTTATTTTCAATTAATCTACTAATTGGTGGAATATTATCATTTTTCCTCATATCTCATAAGTGTACTTATCCATTTTTTGGCATGTGTTACTATAAATAGAAATGGAAACTTCCATTGATTATTCTGCATTTCAATTAGTATTGACTAGTACTTGTCAGCCACAACATTTTTGTAACAATTAATTTGCAAATCTTCCATTTGTAATGTCTGATATAGTGCAAGAATTACATTTTCCCGATAATCTGCAATGTGTCTAATTAAGACAAGTGTTGCTATAAATAGAAATGAGCGCCCACCCTCAGTATTATGTGAATTTTTGTATGACCACTTGTACTTCTTGATGGCATATTGTGAAAAGTCGTATATTTGTAAATACTTTTTCTATGAAGCTTCCAAATGATAAAAAGTGTCATTTTTCCTCCTAACTGAGACGCATCTATTTTTACGTTTGTTGCTATAAATATAAATGGGAATCCCCTTCAAATATGGTGCATGCTAATTAGTTGTGTTCAGCTTCATATTGATTTTTACAATGTATTACCAAATATCCAGCAATGGCTCTTTTTAAAACATTTGTTTATAGATATTTGTCACTAAAACTAGTCTTGAGATCTTACTGAGATTTTTTTAATAAAATGACACTACAAATCTTGAAGTATGAAAATACACCTAAGATTTCGAAGTTTTCCGACGACAATTTTTTTATTTAGCCTATAACTTCTCAGAAAGTACATAATTTTCCTTTTTTCACATTTTCAGAATCCATGTCGCTTTTTCACGACATTTTTCCTAAATATTTCTAGGAAAGAAAGATTATATGCCCTGTATACTTTAAAGGTTCATATTATCGTATGATACAATGATTCATGTTTGAGTGTACTACATAAAGTTAAAATGCGTTTACATTTCCTCAATTTTCATGTTTTCATTTGGTCAAAAAGGGCCAAAAATGGTCAAACTCAAGGGATCCGTCTCCATTGCGACGAGGTGCACGTGTTGAACTTCTGACACCATATTTGGTACTTTCTTACCAGGACGCACATTTGATGCAAATTTCATCCAAATCCGCGACATGCCGTTTCCAAAGACTTTTTGGTGCTTACAGAGAATGCATGTTATAATCTTGTACGTGCGACTTTTTTCTCGTTATAACGATTTATTATCTCGTTATTACGACTTGGTTTATGTTGAGATAACGACTTATTATCTCGTACGTACGACTTATTATCGCTTATTACGACTTACATGTAGTATATCGTTTTAATGGCTAAGTGTCTCGTTATTTTGAATTATCGTATCGCATGTAAGACTTACATGTACTGTATGTCGTTTGTAATTACGACTTATTATGTTCTTCGTACGACTTAGTATCTCGTAGGTACGACATATTATCTCGTAATTACCATCTTTTACTTTCGACTTAGTATCTCGTTCGTACGAGTTAATTTTTTCTTACGTACAACATAGCAAAAATATTTTCAACTGGCAGCAATACGCTTCCGTACTTCTGGGTTTGTTTGCAAATCATCTATCTTTGGTCAACGTTTTATAGAGATATTTTATACAGGTCATTGTTTACATAAATTTTGAATATGGATTTTTCCTACCTGATTATTACAGATCGGAGGTGACAAGAGATGCTTACATCTCCTAGGCCCCTGATTCTGTTTCTATAAAGGTTTATCTCTCTGCTGTGCACATTACATACTATTTAAACTGTTAAAGGATTTATGAGATTTGTCACAGATCGTTACCTTCACCTTTTCCATTTCCTCCGTCGTTAATCCTGATTACTCAGAATGTTCATTTTGTATTTCACCAGTAACAGAATTATGTAAACATTGTTGTTTTTTTTAAGAGATAACCCCTATTTGCCACACAGTTGTCTCTTTTACTATAGCACTAGCCTTTGTATTTCATACTTCCTGCTAGATAAAATTCTTGTATATCTACAGAAAATTAAATATAAGGAACATGTAATATTCTTGATATGTTAACAAATGAAAACCTAGAGGAGTAACCAAGATGAAGCTACTTCTTTTATTCCGATTTTTACTCATTTGGCAGATAGTTAGAAGGTAATATCTCTCTTACTCTTCATCTCTAAATACGTGATTTTTAAATTTTTGAATATGCTTATTTTTTTTAGTTGCACTGATAACAAACAACCCTATCAAGAAGTGATACAGTACCCAGAACGTGTGTGTGATAGCATGTTCCTCACGTTTTGGTAAGCAGTCGATAATACATAATTAAGTTAATATTTTTTATTTTAAAATAATTTGATCCTCCATTTATTTTTTCTTTAAAGCATGCATTATACGCACGTTATCAGATACTCCTATGTAACACGATACCGGTGTTGTACTGGGTGGTCTGGACCTGATTGTAAAATAGGTAAGAAGGCACATCTTTCGTAAAAATACCTTCACAAATATATTTTTTAGACAATAATCTGGTCACAGACTATGTCTGAGCTACTCAGTTTTCATACATTTTTTTTATGGTAATATGAAACTTCAGAACAATTTAATTTTCGCAAAACTATTACTTTACGACTCATTTATTTATTTATTTATTTATTTATTTTGTTTACCCAGCTACACAACCAACCACCATCGATCCCTGACATCAGTGCTGAATTGGATTCTTTTTTTAACCATATAAGGAGTTAAACTATCTCTTTTATAAAGTTATTCGAACTTAAATTTTTGCTCTTTTTGTTTTTTGCACTGCTCATATGCTTGCTGATATGCTAGAAGATTTTTTTGTTATCTTCATCGCGAACATTGAAGCCAAGTTAAGATACGTCGTACAAATACTAGTAAGTGAAAGGTTTAGCAAAATATTTATTGACTGTGTTCAATGGTAGAATGCGTTTTGCTGAACCAAAATTGATTGCCTTCGGATTAACTGACTCAAGCAAGCAATTCTGTTCTTTGGTTTAACAAAATTCATATTGCCCTTGAACCAAATAAATTATTACTTATCCAGGTTCAATCAAGGATGTACGGGAATTAACACTCCGTTTTATTCCATTAACCTTGAGGCCGATATCTAACACAATTTTAGTTACAAATATATATGCGTATATTTGAATACCTCAATAGTGTCTAAAAATGTCTGAGTATCTGGTTTAATAAATCTTCTTATATTGTTTCGGTGTAATAAAACAGTTATAGAATGAGTACTCGAGAAATTGCAAATTTATGGTTCCCCTCAGCAGGAAACTATTTCCCTTGCAGGCTTCATCGCCTCATGAATGTTTCCTCCCATATATTTGTTATTTACCTCATACACATTCCATAACAGTTACTGTATACTAGTTTCTGAAAGCGAACCAGGCTGTTTGTTATGTGCATACGTGTGCATGTTTAGCAATTTATATTCTCCCTCACTATGTTCGTCCGAATATAAAACAATTATATTCTAAGTTTGAGAGTAATGAAAAGAACTCATATGTTAGGAATGGTACTCTCTATAACCTTTTATTTTGCATTGCCTTACATAATATTATAATATTGATTCATTCTATCATAAACAATTGTTTCATTAATAAATACATTCAGAAGCATAAACATACATAAAATACCAATTACATAATGTTCATTTCCTTTTTAAATATTCGTGTATACCCGTGGGTTATAGCGAGACTCGATAATCGAACATGAATGAGTGGGGATATATATAGTATGTGATCATATGATAAGTATGGAATGCAACGAATTTAATTTTATTTATATTCTCCCTCATTATGTTTGTCCTAATATAAAACAATTATATTCTAAGTATGAGAGTAATGAAAAGAACTCATATGTTAGGAATGGTACTCGCTATAACCTCGATTCAAAGGGTATAAAAATATTATGGTTATTTTTTTTATTTTATTTGTTTATTATTATTTTCAATAAATAATGTAATGGTCATAAATTTATATTCCCAAATTTTTAGATATAACACATTGAATTTCAACGTTGTCTCTTATGTATCCGTCCTTAGCAATGTCAGAACGCCATCTCCCGTGTTCTTTAATTAGTCTGTCCGTTTAGTTGTTGTTCGCTGCGGCTGTCGCCCCACCACTACGTAAACTGTGAAGACAAAATTTCTTCCTGTTTAATCCGATCACTGTCAAAGCATTTAGAAAGATTTCCCTTGCTCTCGTGTACGAAAGCGGAGTATTTCTCACGACTTTCTTAGATCTAAAATAACTCACTGATCTAAAAATATATTGATCGGAATTGAAATTCAAATCAGCAAGCTTTATGTAATTCAGTAACCAAGTATCTGGACATGTGGAATGACCTATTTTTGAAATTATAATATTATTTCCACGCCTATAAACATCGGTCTTAGAGCGTTCGACATTCACAATCACATATCTGTAATGAAATTTTACATTGCACATTTTAAGATTTGCTAGCTCACTATAGCTGCAGATAGTAGCTGTCTATTTGAGAAAATTCGGACAGACAAAGCAGAGAGCTACAGATCCAAGCGTTGTAAAAACCTTCGATTTACGCCGCCGCTTTTTTTATCGCTCGCTTTGGCTATATTTAAAAGTGGTATCCAATAATTATCCATATATTTTACTCCTATATCCTTATACTTTATTTACCTTTCAACTGTCTCTAACAGCCCTTTATGGTTTTGAAATGTCGGTTTAAAAAAATCCCATTCCGACTTCCATGTTATTGGGGGTTGTGCGAAAAGAAGTAATTCAAAGAACATGTACTTGTCAAGAAAATGTAAATAAGAATTTCAGGAGGTTTAAATATAATGTATATTGTCTATGAAGATTAGAATACAACATGTATGTAAAAAAGAAATGAGATAAATAAAACTCGGGCGTGTTGTTTCTGGATACCACCAACGTCGACGTCGGAATGCATTTTTTAAACTGATATTACGGCCGTCTGGAACTGTTGAAAGGTAAATAAAGTGTCAGGAATGGGGCAAAATATATGGATAATTATTGGATACCACTTTTAAATCAGGGGAAAGCATCAAATACAAGAAATAATACCAGAAGCGAGCGACAAAAAAAGCGGCGGCGTAAATCGAAGGTTTTTACAACGCTTGGATCTGTAGCTCTCTGCTTTGTCTGTCCGAATTTTCTCAAGCAGAGAGCTACAGTTCTGCAGCTAAGCTCACTATAGCGTAGAAATCCTGCAAACGCTAACAACATCATTGTACATAACCTTACATTTGGTAAATGTGTACGATCATTTCCAAACTTTTGGACGATTTTCTGTAGATGCGTTGCAGTACTTTTTTAACGGTAGGTCTTGCAAGAATCCTCCTGGCTCCTTCCATCAACATTTGGAATAATTTGTCGTCACATGGGTTTTTTAACAAGCTTATATCGTGAAACCACTTAATGCTATAAAAATGAGCACACAAAACTGATTGTTGCACTAATCCATTTAAATACACGGCCACTGGTGGAAAAGTTGCGGGTAGATGTTGACAATGATTTTCAATGCACCATTCTTTGAATTTCTTGAAATATCCGTCGTAATTTTTGTTGTTCGGTGTTGATTTGCTGCTCTTGATGATTTGTAAAATCTCTTAATCGTGTCTAGAAAATCTCTTATCTCTATATATGAAAAGTTGTATCGTGTCCCATGAAACTTCACCTGAAATTTTGATTTAAATTATTCTTAAAATTTCATTTTTATTAAATAAATATAAATATATACAGTAAAACTTGTTCAATCCGGATGTTGTGCATTCCGGCATTTTGTTCAGTCCGGCGTAATATTTTGGTCCCTTGAATTTTCTTTATAATTTATGTTTAATAAATGTTGTTCAATCCGGATCTTGCCTATTCTGTAAACCGGCCGCTATTTAAAGAACTAACTGCTCATAATTAGTACAAATTATCTCCTCTAATCCGGCCACTTATTTATACCTGTGCCCGCTGGTCATTAGAGAAGTCTCGTGTGGGGTAATTATTGTCCCGTTAATAATCTATCCTGTATCGACAGTTTAGATTTTAACAAACGCGATTAAAAAATCAAGTAAGGCGGGGAAACTCGCAAAAGAATGAGTGATAGTGATGGTTGAGTATAGCATGTCTGTAGGAAAACTTGGAGACTTACATGTATTCATGACCTCCTTTCTACTTCCCTTTGTGTCGCTAGTTTACAACGACCATAGCGACAGAAGATTTTGGTTCAATATCCATTACATGTACTAAATTTGAAATTAACAAATACAGTGTCTAAATATTCAAACATATTAATTTTAAAAGAAAGAAATTAATTAGGAATCTGTCCCTAACAAAATAATATTTACAGCTACGATGAGGTTTTGGAGGGTGTTTAAAACATTTAACGATTTTCAAACTTGATAAATGACCAAGAGATATTATATTTCGATAATGAATAAAAAACTTAAACAGAAATGAAAATTCTGAAGAACAAACAGAGTTCAAAACAAACGGAAATAGACGATTTTTTTCAAATGACACATTTGATCAAGTATTTATTTACCATGTGCTCTTTGTTTATATCTATGTATACAATTTTTAACTTGTATGACGGTTCAATTTTCTCCAATCCGGATTTTGTCTAATCCGGCCAAAAATTTTGGAACCACTGGTCGCCGGATTAGACAAGTTTTACTGTATCTGCTAGCTCACTATCGTGCATTAACCTTTTATACAACAATCTGCTATTGCTACTTTTTTGAATACCAAACTGCTACCGTATAAACATATGTAAATTTCCCAGATTTAAAATAATGAATTATTCAAAGTAGATCTTAAGGAGACTGGAGGGTCAACAAATTAACCATCAGATATATTATATTTTTTAGATATGGTATCTTAAGCTGTCAACTATCATTTGGCAAAGAGAAATTTCATATATTTAAAATTTGATCATTTTTGTATACTTTCATATGGATCTCTTCTTCTAAAGGAGATCAGTATAGTCTAAAAATGGCCACAACCCCCTAGCCCTCTTAAGTTCTAAAGAAGAAGGTATGGTTTTAGCTTTATTGTGCCCTAAAAATTTAATGTTTTCAAAAAGTTTTGAAACTGGCTTAAATATTAGTTGAGTATATGACTGTAATAAATCAGGAAAGAATATAGCATGATGGAGTATCATTCTGGATATATGACGTCATTAATTTGATGCATTTCTCTATTTTAAACAGAAAAAGCCTCAAAATGACCCATTTCAAGGGTTATTTTCCTTAAGAAAATAGTGTCCACAGCCGTCGCCCACGTTAATTTTTAGATATGTTGTGTAAAATTCTTTGAAAAATCACATATCTCAAAATCTTTGTGGTCGATGCCTGTGGACAATATTATCTGAAAGAAAATTCCATTGAAAATTGGTGTCTTCTGCAACTTTTTAAGAAAATACGGGAAAATGCACAAGTTTATGACGTCACAATTAGCATTTGGAAGGTCATGTGAGAAAAAAGATTTGTGTGATCTTTCTGCATGGAATTTCAATAATTCAAAAAGCATGAGTTTTAATATTTTACATCACTTTTATTTTTAAGAAAAACACAGGGCAAGATTTGTATTTAAACCGTACCTTGTTCTTTTTAAGACACATACTAGAACAATTGATTCAAAATGCTGCTGCGTCAAATCAGGAACTTGTAACTTCTGCTTCTCTCCAGCAACTACAAATTTTAACAGAATTAAATTATCACTGATACTTTTACTGGAACAACTTGTTCGTTTCATTACTGAATCATTCACACGCCAATCATATGCTTGATGTACATATAAAGTGCGACACCGTCACTGCATTATCAGCTGCATTCTACTGGAACTACATATACTGGATTCACTCTGCTCACACTCATCATGTGCATTGATTTTTCAGCATAATTCATGCACAATCTATTCTCAAAATCAAAACATTTGAATTGAATGGTGACTTTGCGAAAATACTTGCTTTATCCGAACCGCTCTTGGAAAATTTTGTCGGCCGATTAAATTCTATGACTCCTTTAATGAAATCATAATACTTTTGTTCTGCGTAATTCCACAAAGGCCAGAATAATGCTGATTTCCGCTTTGGTACTATCAATACACCTTTTGCTTTGCATATTATCATATAATTTAAAACTCTAGATACAAATCCGATGGGTGGTACAAACCAATTGTTTTCACATGATCAGTCAAAGCAAAAGCATCTACATCATAGGTATCTGAAACCCAAAATCTTGAATTGAGTTTCTTGACTTTTTTATTTTATTGTCAGCAAATCTGTCGATTGTAAATGGACCCCATTTTTTATTGCACAATTGAAAAATTAGAGATTAGATCAGTCATCATAATCAAAAATTTTACTAAAATAATCTGCTTGAACGTTTTCTGTTCTTGGAAACCACTTCATTTCTAACGAAATACAATTCCTTATGCAAATTTCATAGATATTTACAGCTAATTTGTAAATAATGCTTCATGCTACCTACTCGATAAATATGAATGACATTTCGATTATAACTGTAAATCTTAACAAGTTTGCCTGTTAAATGATTTTTTTAAACTTTCTAAAATAAACTGTACTGATTTCTATTCTCTCCATGTGGAATTTTTCTTACATTCGTTTGCTGAAAACATGTTATTTCAATCTTTAAAATGTCCCCTTGCAGGAAGCCTGCATTTGCATATGCGATTGCATTAGAAAACAATTATTCGCTCTGGTGTTTTATTGATGGTACAAACAACCATATTTGGTAATTACTCAGAGTTCTGTAATCAAAACTCGAATTCTGCTCTAACATTATGTGGAATCTTAAAACGCAAATCCCTGACAAAATGTCATGCATAAATGTCTTGACATCATCTGACATATGTTACCAAACGCTGGAATGAATGAAATGATCTTACCTAAGACTGATGCTAAATTTCTTGCCGTTATATTCTGCTGTAAAAGAATAGCCTTTATCTTATCTAGAATTTTTGAATCTTATTATTTGGTACCTGTATGACACCTTCCTGTAAATCCCAGGTAAATCCTAGCCAGTCTAACTTTTGTGTAGGATAAAACATTGAACTTTCATAATTAGGAAAAAACCCGGCTTGTAAAAGAGTCAATTATACAAAATTAGAAATGTGATTACATTTTTCTTGTGCGGCGCATGTTCAGCCGTCTTCTAATTACACTATGATAAGGAAACTTTGAGACCTCCAGTAGTTTACTAAAGTTCGTACAATTTTAGTAAAAGTGTGGCCAGCTAAAGAAAGACCAAACGGCAAGAACTGTAAATACGTAATATTTTACGATATTTCTGATGATCAGGGTGGATGTTTATTTGATGAAAACCGGGGCGCAAATCAAACATGATCGTGTAATAACCTTTTCTTACGTACTGTTTAGTTTCATTGACCCCCTCAAACTTGATTGTTTTGTTTTAATACAAACTCGTTTACGTGTCTTAAATCTAGCACTAATCTTGTTTTCTGGTCTCACTGACTGAAACTGTTAACGGACTTACAACATATGCAATATCTGTAACTTCTATTACACATCCATTGCAAACTAATTCATTTATAGCTTTTGCAACAAAATCAGCATTCTCAAAAGCAGATCTGTTGTTTTTATTTTAATTTTGGAAGAAGGCTCTTGAATGAAAGGTATTACATAACCATATGAAATATATGGAGATAACGAACAGTATTCAAGCTCAAAAGTCCATTAAACAATACAAAATAGGAGCAGAGCAAACACGGACCTCCAAACATCAGAGGTGGGATCAGGTGCCATGGAGGAGTGAGCATCCCCTGCCGACCGGTCACACCCGCCGTGTGCTCCTTGCCATGATCGGGAAATAACGGAAAAATCTGTCGACAATTCAGTGTGTAAATAATGGACTAACAATAAGTGTGAAAAACGTCAGTCAGCATTTGACTCAATGATAAATTGTATTTGCTGACAAGGTCATTGTATCGACCATAGAACTTACGAAATGATGACTTTAAACGAGACAGCTGATATTCTTGTTTCATCAACTTGTTTGTCAATAATTTACCTCGTTTTAGAAATTGTTCATACGTAGAGCATGCTCTTGCGTATCGAATCAACTGAGAGATATATACCCCGTATGCAGGTGTTGAAGGTATATTGCTGCATAAGTAATGGAAGTTAACGATTGAAAAGTTAAAGTCATCACGTTTATCATAAAGCTTGGTTGTTAGATTACCATTAACGTCTTTTTCAAGTAAAATATCCAAATATGAAACAGATGTGTCAGACTCTGTGGTATCTTTTATCTCAAGCTCACCAGGATATATAATATCGACATAAGAATGAAAATAGCCATTGTTAATTGACAATACATCGTCGATATATCTAAATGTCGAGTTGAAGGCCACAGCAAGTGTTTTCTTCTTTTCACGTACAAGATTTTGGACAAATTCTGCTTCATATGAATACAAAAAAGGTCTGCTAATAAGG
Organism: Saccostrea echinata; assembly: GCF_033153115.1. Taxonomy (NCBI): domain Eukaryota; kingdom Metazoa; phylum Mollusca; class Bivalvia; order Ostreida; family Ostreidae; genus Saccostrea; species Saccostrea echinata. The sequence continues at coordinate 7,455,707 of NW_026889778.1, forward strand.
GGGCGCAATTGGTACCCATGGGAATTCCAATAGATTGTTGGAAGACCTGGTCTCCAAAAACCACATAGATATTGTCAATCAGAAACTCAAGCATCTTTTTAATGTCAACTTCAGAGTACTTGTGTGAACAATCAGAATGTTTTTTAACAAAATAATTTTGCAAATGACCAATGACAAGGTAAGTATATTTATGAGTTCCATTTTTATTGAAAAAGCAGCTGTCAATTATATCAAAAAGCCTGGACTTTAATTTATCGTGGGGAATGGTTGTGTATAAAGTTGAAAAGTCGTAAGTTTTAAAGCTGTTGATTTTGGTAAAATCTTGTGATTTCAAATTTTCCAAAAGTTCCTTGGAATTTTTAAGTCTCCACAACTGATTTACACCACTTCTCAAATATATTGTAGCACAGTACTCTTGAAGTTTCTCCTTCACCACTGTTAAATTCTTAGTGAGGAGTAAAGAAAGAGGCTTGGATGAACATTTACTGGAACCCGCTATGTATCTTTGTTTGTAAGGATTTTTATGAAGTTTCAGAATCCAATATAAATATGGTAATTCAAATTCATTTTGGTTGTTTGGAATATTAAAAATATTCAAAACTGACATATGATTTTGAAGAATTTCTTCCTTAGAAAGGGAACTACGAGTATAAGTTGGATTACCACTTGTAGAATTAAAGTTCCTCTAAAATACATTTAATATAATGAGCCTTACAAACAAAGACAATGTTGTTAAATGCTTTGTCAGCAGGGACCAGTACGTACTGATCATGTAATCTATCTTATTCTTTTTTCACTTCTGGATTATTGAATACAGAAGGATAGATGATTCTCATATTGCCCCTCAATCTTTTAATGCGTGACTTTAACATACATCTGATACATTTAATCCATTCTGACAAAGTGTCAAGGTCTTCTTTTTCATGTCTGGCCCATTGCCTGGCGTAGTCCTCTACAGAATCCATAATATTTATGAAATTCCGACGCCAGTTGAAGGATCTGGGTTCCCTAAATTTAGGACCTTTTAAAATTAGTGATCTAAGGTCCTCATTATTAACTATATTTACGTCACCAGTAATAACGTGTCCAGCAGGACTATAGTTATAGGGCGAAGAAGAACATGAACACGATGGAGGATTATGTTTCAGATATTCGATATCCAGGCCCTGTAAAGTTTTCTTGTAATTAAAAAGTTTGTAAGCAATAGTCGATGTATATTTGTAGGAAATACAAGGTGGAATCTTTAACTTGAAATATGGTGGAATACAAGACTGGAACCTTCTGTGATTAAGAATATTACTTATATTAACCGCGTCAATTCCTTTGTTGGCATATTGAAGTTTAAGGAAAAAACGGATTGTTTTAGCTGCATTTTCTTCAGTAAAACGCGGGGGTTTAAAAAGCCTATGATCGGCAATATCCATAATCACAGATCCAAGCCTATATTCTGGTGTCGAGGAATCAAAAAATGGACTTTCCTTGACCTTTTCAAGAAGACTATTTAAAAGTTTCAAAGAGACAGAGAAAAGTTTGGTGCGAATATGATGTAGACCTAACTGTTGATTTACGTAAGGTAGTAATGAATCAAAAGAGACATCGTGAATTAAAGGTTTATTGTAAGACCGATGCCCATGACTACGCTTACATCTCTGTGTATGGTTAAAAAGTCCCATCACATTTACATTGCTACACTGTGGACTGGAAAGATTTCCAACACTATCGACATTGTCATTACATCCATAGGGAAAGGCTGTCCCTAGCTTTCTAATCCTTCTCGTTGTCTACGGAAAGGTGTACTCAGTGATGGACTGTTTGTGTGGTGGTAAATCTTTTCTAGAATTTTAACTTTCATGGACAAAATTGAATGATCATCACAGGTACGTTAAGGCTACACCCAGAGATATCCTACTTGCCTTTACAATATGACGTCATAGTAAGCTGTATGACGTGATCTTTAGAAATAATGATTTCTTAAAATCTATATCTTAAGTTTAATTTCAGGTCCAAGAAATGAATGGAATCATTCAAAAACATAATATAAACTAAATCTTGTCGTTTTTGGGTGGTATAAATAGCTAAGTATTTATCACGGGGGTTAAATACCAAACCCATGACGTCATAAATATTGATCAAATATTTGCCGAGTGAAAATGAAACGTGATGAGAATTCATGTAAACAAATATATGAAATGGGAGTTTTAATGCATATACATTGAAATTTATGTGTGATTCATAAGGAATTAAAGATTAAGAATCAGGTACGCTGATATATTCTTAGCATGTTTTCTTATAATGAACAGAGGCAGTGCTTTGAAATCCCAATCAGCCTTTCCTCTGTCGCTCTATAACAACAAAGATCCAAAAGTTCAACACTACGCCGCATACTGTGAAATATAATTTTTGTTTGTATCGAAAGCTTGTATTCTATAGTACTTGGAAAGTGCTGCTAGAATCGTGTGGTTAACATAAATTGATGACAATTCCTTGATCGTATGTATAAAATGTAAAAATTTTGGTAAGGTTTCATGCGAAACTTGGGAATAATTTTTTCTCTGTTTGGAGAGTAGGATTCTAGCAGCACTTTTCATGGTACAGTGATGTTTTTACATAATTATTTTCACAAAAAGAAATCAATTATCCCCGGGGTAGTGTTGAACTTTTCACTTTTTCATTAAGGTATTTTTTCTATTTATAGACGTCACGTGATGACGTCGTAGTGGAGTGCTTCTTTTAGCCTCGGACTCAATGGCGTCTATACAATGGATAATAATAGTAAATGTTTTATCTTTGGCTTTTCCGATTTATTAATGTTACATTTTACGAAAAAAGTCTAAATTCGCCGAAATATGATTTGTGTACTGCCTTAACGTACCTGTGCAGGTAAATTAAAATGTTTGTATAAAAGTTGCTGACCCCCGTTATTTATCTGAAATTTATGAGCTGATGTTCTTTTATTGAGTGATCCCTTAGTTTCACCAACATAAACAAGTCCACAAAGATCTATTCCGTAGACAACATTAGAAGATTTGCAGTTCAGATTTTCCCAAGTTTTGGTTCAGAATCTCTGTCCAGTAAGATTACTGGTGAAAGAAGGGTTAGTTATCAAAATGTCACAGGTTTTACAGTTTTTCGCAGAACATTTTGAAATAGAAGACATGGGATCGGAAAAGGACTCTTCGAATATATCTCTAATAGAAGCTTTACATTCTTTCAATTTTTTGTATGAACTATTGGTTTTATACCAAAACATATTTAATTGTGCTTAACACTAGTTTTGAGGGGTTTAAATTTTTTTCCCCAAAATCAGAATGATTGGTCAATCTGTTTTACAAAATATTCACTTTTAGCAAATTCGAACTTATCATGTGTATTATACTCAATTTGTTCAACTTGACTGCTGTGTACTGGAACCTCCGTTTGTGGCAGCTGTTTGTTTTCCACAAGGGATAACTGGCTTGAACGGACAGATTCTTGCTGTGTGTCCGGGCCTTTTACAATAGAAGCAGAGTCCATCGTTAAATTGCTGGGATGCTCCTTGGCTGATGTTATCGTTGCCCTGTTGTGAATAGCTTTGGCTGAAGCCACGAAAAAAGGAACGTGCATTGAATTCACCCCCTGTTGGATCCTCTTGTGTACGGCTTGTATTGGTTCCTCTTTCGAGATGCTCGTATAACTGCTGTTCGTAGCTTATTAGCGTCTTCACTATTATCAGCGAAAATTATAACTCACCCTAGTAGAAGGTCCCGGCGGTGCTGGTTCGGCAGACTGAGTTTTATCGTAATTCTCCAGAATTTCTTCCTTCTGTTGTTTTAGTGCTTTAGCAAGGGGTGTATTAAATAACGAAACAATATCTGCTGTAGAAATATCTTGTTCTTCTTGCAGAATTTTATCGTCAAACTCCAGATCTTGTCCCTGTTCATCATTCATTTCGCGGAACTCGTGTATCACGTATACCCTTAGGTTATAACGAGACTCGATAATCGAACATGAATAAGTGAGGATATATATAGTATGTGCCCACGTGATAAGGAATGGAATGCAACGAATTTAATTTTACATATATGCAGTTAAAAAGAAAAGTAGTAGTAATATAATGTATAGAATTTCTGTTGCAGTCATACGCATATTTTTAGTATCCCATGGTTATTTAATTTCAGAAGTAAAGATATCTTCCATAATTTGTGCACTCGGACAAAATGATGACCGTTTTTGTGTCACACGAGACTCAAAAGCACCTAACACAAAAATCAGTTTGTAAAAAAGACTTCAGTAAAGTATTAAATAGAAGTCATTGTACAGATAGTTTAATTTGGTATATTGAATACAGAAGACTTGCGCCTCATAGAGTATTAACTGAGTGTGACCATTTCAGTTTGTTATCTGTTAGAAATAATGAAAATGTTGGATTTCTAAATATACTCTACACATATTAATGTTGTATAGAATAATAATGAAAATGTTGGATTTCTAAATATACGTACTCTACACATATTAATGTTGTATAGAATATAAAAGAAGGTATCCACATGAAAGTTTATAATACGTAGTAACGATAATGTTAGTCACTTTAAATTGAAAATTAAGAATTCAAATTATAGACAAAGTATAGGCATTTGAAGTTCGCAGTACATTCTCCATGATAGCCCTTTCTACAACTACATGTAGTTATCTGAAATAGGCCCCATTGTTTGAAACACTGGTATACGGTTAATACACTTAGTCAAATAAACACAGGTAGCTGGTACAACTTTTTTCAGTAAAGTGATATATAATTAAATGGATTATAATCAAATAATTTGATCGGATCTTTTCTTTCTTTCTTTTTTATTTTATGACAAGAAATTAAATCATACCTCAAATAATAATTTATCAAATAAATTTTCGTACTAATCCTTGTAAATTTGGGGAGAGAGAGAAGAGAGATATCTCCCCTTATTGCTTCTGTATTGATATCCTCTTTAGGTTTTAATTTGATATAAAAGAGTACACAATACTTCATCTCTTAAATAATATAAATGTTATAATTTACTTCGAATGTGCAGTTCAGGCTGATTTAAAACATAAACATTGAACACTGCAAATTTGTAGATCATTATACAAATAGAAATTCAATTGTTTTGGTTGTAAGTCGGAATGATTTAACATCTGGACCTGCACCTACCTGATCCAAAATACAAAGTTTGAAAGCCAAAATATAAATGTAGAAAAGAAGAATCATTTTACCTGGAAATTCTGAATGACGAGAAACTGTGATTTAATGGATTCTGATATCAGAGGGGGGGAGGGGGTAATTATTTTGTTATAAAGGTGACAACTATTCAATGATTAGATTTCTGTGTAAAATTCAGGATGTTGTTATTTCTTACCATGGTACAAAAGTTGTTAGATTTTTTATGTTAAAAGCCATAGCCATGTTTTGAAAATAAGACAACAAAATATATCAAAACATATTGGTCGATACAATGACCTTGTCAGCAAATACAATTTATCATTGAGTCAAATGCTGACTGACGTTTTTCACACTAATTGTTAGGCCATTACTTACACACTGAATTGTCGACGGATTTTTCCGTTATTTCCCGATCATGACAAGGAGCACACGGCGGGTGTGACCGGTCGGCTGGGGATGCTCACTCCTCCATGGCACCTGATCCCACCTCTGATGTTTGGAGGTCCGTGTTTGCTCTGCTCCTATTTTGTATTGATTATGGACTTTTGAGCTTGAATACTGTTCGTTATCTCCATATATTTCATTTTCACCACCGAACATGTATCTCTGCTGGTGGACAGTCTGTCCCCGAGGATACTTGTCGTTCGGTACCTATTCATTCATGAGTACACAGAATAACGAAATGATACTGGCAGACGCGTCGCCCAGTATAAAAAGGCGTCACTCTTTTGAGTCTATAAGGGACACAGACTCAAGGAGTTCATTTGGTGCCTCTCGGATAATCCTCAGGGATATTAAACATATGTCATATGTACAGTCTTCAGATTCCCAGTTTTGGTATAAAACCAACAGTTCATACAAAAAATTGAAAGAATGTTAAGTTTCTATTAGAGATATATTCGAAGACTCCTTTTCCGATCCCATGTCTTCTATTTCAAAATGTTCTGCGAAAAACTGTAAAACCTGTGACATTTTGATAACTAACCCTTCTTTCACCAGTAATCTTACTGGACAGAGATTCTGTACCAAAACTTGGAAAAATCTGAACTGCAAATCTTCTAATGTTGTCTACGGAATAGAATGTAATCTTTGTAGACTTGTTTATTTTGGTGAAACCAAGGGATCACTCAATAAAATAACATCAGGTCATAGGTTTCAGATAAATAATGGGGGTCAGCAACTTTTATACAAACATTTTAATTTACCTGATCATTCAATTTTGTCAATTAAAGTTAGAATTCTGGAAAAGATTTACCACCACACAAACAGTCCATCACTGAGTACACCTTTCCGTAGACAAAGAAAAGAATTTTGGATAAGAAAGCTAGGGACAGCCTTTCCCTATGGATGTAATGACAATGTCGATAGTGTTGGAAATCTTTCCAGTCCACAGTGTAGCAATGTAAATGTGATGGGACTTTTTAACTATACACAGAGACGTAAGCGTAGTCATGGGCATCGGTCTTACAATAAACCTTTAATTCACTATGTCTCTTTTGATTCATTACTACCTTACGTAAATCAACAGTTAGGTCTACATCATATTCGCACCAAACTTTACTCTGTCCCTTTGAAACTTTTAAATAGTCTTCTTGAAAAGGTCAAGGAAAGTCCATTTTTTGATTCCTCGACACCAGAATATAGGCTCGGATCTGTGATTATGGATATTGCCAATCATAGGCTTTTTAAACCCCCGCGTTTTACTGAAGAAAATGCAGCTAAAACAATCCGTTTTTTCCTTAAACTTCAATATGCCAACAAAGGAATTGACGCGGTTAATATAAGTAATATTCTTAATCACAAAAGGTTCCAGTCTTGTATTCCACCATATTTCAAGTTAAAGATTCCACCTTGTATTTCCTACAAATATACATCGACTATTGCTTACAAACTTTTTAATTACAAGAAAACTTTACAGGGCCTGGATATCCAATATCTGAAGCATAATCCTCCATCGTGTTCATGTTCTTCTTCGCCCTATAACTATAGTCCTTCTGGACACGTTATTACTGGTGACGTAAATATAGTCAATAATGAGGATCTTCGATCACTAATTTTAAAAGGTCCTGAATTTAGGGAACCCAGATCCTTCAACTGGCGTCGGAATTTCATAAATATTATGGATTCTGTAGAGGACTACGCCAGGCAATGGGCCAGACATGAAAAAGAAGACCTTGACACTTTGTCAGAATGGATTAAATGTATCAGATGTATGTTAAGTCACGCATTAAAAGATTGAGAGGCAATATGAAAACCATCTATCCTTCTGTATTTAATAATCCAGAAGTGAAAAAAGAATTAGATAGATTACATGATCAGTACGTACTGGTCCCTGCTGACAAAGCAGGTAACAACATTGTCTTTGTTTGTAAGGTTCATTATATTAAATGTATTTTAGAGGAACTTGGATTTAATTCTACAAGTGGTAATCCAACTTATACTCATAGTTCCCTTTCTAAGGAAGAAATTCTTCAAAATCATATGTCAGTTTTGAATATTTTTAATATTCCAACTAGGGTTGGATACCGTTTAGGATGAAACGGTACGATACCATACCGGTATTTTTGAAACGATGCGGTATTTTTAATGATACGGTACTATGGATTGATGAATAAGAATGAGGGTTCATTTTATAAAAATGTGCCTTCACCATTCACTAACCTTTCAATGATATAAACTAAAATGAGCTTATAAACTTTGTTCCATGCTTTTAAGAGATAACAATATATATTCCTAATATTCAAATTACAAACATTTCATTTCAACCTTTTAATAATGATCAACAAAACAAATCAATTGAATCCCAAACAAATTAATTTCCACAAATCGGCTGACTGCTTCACCCGGTTGCCAGGACCCCTTTTGTTTGGTCGCACTAAATGACAAAACATTAGATAATGGATAGATAACATTTTTGCGACATTTTGCATTTTAATTTACATTTATTATCAGTTTTTAGTGAATGTATTTTGATTATTTTTTTTTAAAACATACGTATTGGTTTACCTCAAATATCGGCAGTCGAAAGTAAGTATCGTTCTAAGAATCCATTTCGTTACATGTAATTAGCCTACCTTTTCAATGAGCGGAGAATTCGATTATCGTTTTTTTTTTAATCAAATTGTATGCATTAAAATGTTTTAAAGATTACAAAGTACCGTTATTAGTACCGATATTAAATGAAACGGTATTTTACCGGTATTTTTGAAGTAACTATTCGGTACGGTATTGGTACCGAGGACCGGTATCCAACCCTAATTCCAACAACCAAAAAGAATTTGAATTACCATATTTATATTGGATTCCGAAACTTCATAAAAATCCTTACAAAGATACATAGCGGGTTCCAGTAAATGTTCAACCAAGCCTCTATCTTTACTCCTCACTAAGATATTAACAGTGGTGAAGGAGAAACTTCAAGAGTACTGTGCAACAATATATTCGAGAAGTGGTGTAAATCAGATGTGGATACTTAAAAATTCCAAGGAACTTTTGGAAAATTTGAAATCACAAGATTTTACCAAAATCAACAGCTTTAAAACTTACGACTTTTCAACTTTGTACACAACCATTCCCCACGATAAATTAAAGTCCAGGCTTTTTGATCTTTTTGATATCATTGACAGCTGCTTTTTCAATAAAAATGGAACTCGTAAATATACTTACCTTGTCATTGGTCATTTGCAAAATTATTTTGTTAAAAAACATTCTGATTGTTCACACAAGTACTCTGAAGTTGACATTAAAAAGATGCTTGAGTTTCTGATTGACAATATCTATGTGGTTTTTGGAGACCAGGTCTTCCAACAATCTATTTGGAATTCCCGTGGGTACCAATTGCGCCCCGTTATTAGCAGACCTTTTTTTGTATTCATATGAAGCAGAATTTGTCCAAAATCTTGTACGTGAAAAGAAGAAAACACTTGCTGTGGCCTTCAACTCGACATTTAGATATATCGACGACGTATTGTCAATTAACAATGGCTATTTCCATTCTTATGTCGATACGATATATCCTTGTGAACTTGAGATAAAAGATACCACAGAGTCTGACACATCTGTTTCATATTTGGATATTTTACTTGAAAAAGATGTTAATGGTAATCTAACAACCAAGCTTTATGATAAACGTGATGACTTTAACTTTTCAATCGTCAACTTCCCTTACTTATGCAGCAATATACCTTCATCACCTGCATACGGGGTATATATCTCTCAGTTGATTCGATACGCAAGAGCATGCTCTACGTATGTACAATTTCTAAAACGAGGTAAATTATTGACAAACAAGTTGATGAAACAAGAATATCAGCTGTCTCGTTTAAAGTCATCATTTCGTAAGTTCTATGGTCGATACAATGACCTTGTCAGCAAATACAATTTATCATTGAGTCAAATGCTGACTGACGTTTTTCACACTAATTGTTAGGCCATTATTTACACACTGAATTGTCGACAGATTTTTCCGTTATTTCCCGATCATGACAAGGAGCACACGGCGGGTGTGACCGGTGTCGCATAATATTTGGTCCGCCTCGTTTAAAGGTCCGGGGGGACCTAATACGATAACATATAAGGTCCGGCCTGCCTCTATAATAAAAGGTCCGCCTTCGGTTTAATATGCAGATTTTTCTCCTTTATTGATTCGAAATTAATTTGATTTATTAATCTTTTAAAATTATTTAAGGTATAGTTGTTATAAAAGTGTCCCTCCCAGCAAAATGGAGTTCCAGGGACGTATATGTATGTACATTGTATATATACTAAAAGGATCAAGTCTTGCGATATCTCGCTAGTTGCTGGATTTCGTTAGCCAATTTTAATTAATTATATTTCTAATACTATGATATATCTCAGTACAAAACCTCAAATTATCTATCAAAAAATTATTCAAAATTTGATGTTAGCACTGATTAACTGTTAGCTCCTTATCGTAGTACATACCTCACAGGTAGTGCACAAAACAAAAAATATAAAGATGCAAAGATCTGTTGATCGAGTTACCTTATGGGAAAATCATGTACGACATGTGTCTTTTATAGTTTAAGTGATATCAATATTATATTGCAAAATGAAAAAAATACATATATATAATAAGCATACCTTCACTGGCACATTGTTCAGTATATGGTGTTCGTAAGTCCAACCATTTCATTACAGTCTCTTTCCTAACAACGTTCGACTTCCACTTCCCAAAAAGAATTTTCATATCTTTCGAAAGATATTTCATTATATTATTAATAATAATTATGCGTAATTCTTACGATTCATATTGTACCTAACTATAAAAATAATTGGAGGGTCACTGTGACAGGGACTTGTGTTACGGTGTACTAGCCTATCCCGTTGTTGTTAAAACAACATGTCTGTGCTTTGGGGGGTAGGCCTATTGTCTCACCTGACGAAACTTGAAGTCGCATATCCCCCGTGTTTTTATAACCATCGTTTCTTATCCAGTTAAAGACTAACGATTATTTCATTCTACTTGATATTACCCCGGGGTTACATGTAACACTGGTTAAGGAAGATGTGCGTTAATTGGCAAAATCAAACCAAAGTCAATCGAGTTGAACATTTTAAGCAATAACCCCCCCCCCCCAATGGAAAAGATTTTAAATGGTGTTGTTGTACATTTGGTGGGTGGGGTATAGCAAAATTATGCTAATAAATGTCAAATAGTTTAAAAAGTACTGATGTTGTAGACTTTCCTCCCGCATTAATATTTTTTCCCGGAAAAACGAGCTTGGGTTTAAAGACCCCCCCCCCCCCTTTGGAAAATGAGCCTAGCATAGGATTTTATTTCCGGAATTTTTTTTTTAAATATTGTTTATTTCATTCCCTACATTTTTGTAGTTTTCATTTCTGACGTTTTAAAATTTTCATCTCTGACATTTATCATCATAAAGTACTTTTCCGGCAATGAAAACAAAATTGAAATTTCCCTTATAAAAAAAATTAAAGAATAAATCAAGAATAATTCATTGATTTCCAAATAATAAGTTCTGCTTATATTTAAAAGAATCTTATGATGATTTTATCCTCGGACACATGTAAGTGTTAGTTGTGAATTTTTGTTCATCTTTTCAAATCAAGATAAGCAGACTGAATTTGAGATCAGAAAGGTTAAGACAGAATTTATGACATACAGAAACTATGTTTGAGGGAATAAAGTAATCAAAGTTGAGGGGATTCTGTTTTTCGGTGCTTTCAAACACATATAATTCATTGGGCATTAAAATTTGGTGATCAAAAATTGATTGTTTTATTATTGAAATTATTGCATTTTATTACTAAACTTTGTATTTTTACTAGACTTAGTGTTGATTGTATTCTAAAATGAAAACAAAAAATGTCGGAAATGCAATGCAAAATTTCGGAAATGACATGCAGCGAGCTTGGAAGAAACAACCCCGGCTTTATTATCCACCATAGGAAATACTCAGTACGCTTCAGTACAGAATTTTCTCCTTTTCCAACTTCTTACTAGGGAGAATCTCATCCACCCATACTATTTACAGAGGGGTTTTACAGATCGAGCAACTTGACATGTATTTCCCCCTAAAATGAAAAGGAAAGTGTCTGTTGAGATCGTGACTGATATAAAAATTCATAAAACACCACCAAGTCGTGTTCTTTTGTTAATATTTTTTATATTTATTTTGATTTTGGTTTAAATTAGATTTACTTTTAGCGGCTATTTCTTTTTTATTTATGTGTGTGTGATGGGGGTTATACATGTAGTTCTCTTGTTGAACGTCATCAACATTACTAATTAAATAATAATATATATCCTTGGTCCCTTCAGACAGATGTTTATGGTTGCATATAGATATACAATACAGTAGACACATCTCCTGCAAACGTACATAGAGTGGATAATTAATTGTCATTAAAGTTTTGTCTTTTTGTCAGCATATTAAATGAAAAAAAGTACACCACTACATGTAGTATATATGCAATTCTTATGCACAAATAGGCCATTCCAGGAGTTTTCTAAGTTAATTTAGCGTCCATCCGAAAATTAAAAACGACACGAACCAACAAAGAAAAAAAAACTAACAATAGAAACTTACAGCATTTCCATAATTTTTGCATTTTAAGTGAGATACATGTATGTGGGAAAAAAGAAAAACAGAGGGCGGACCTTTTATTATACTGCGTTTTAAGGTCCGCCCTGCCATTTTAACGAGTTTTTTTTTTTTTCGCTACGATAACTTTTAATAAACTCTGTTCAAAATGTTCGCCTTGTAATAGTACATTGTAAGATATCTGAAATATAGAGAGCGGACCTTTTATTATAATGCGTTTTTTAGGTCCGCCCTGCCTCTTTCTCTAATTTTTATGCTACGAAAATAAACCCTGTTCAAAATTTTCGCCTTGTAATAGTAACATATCTAAAATATAGAGGGCGGACCTTTTATTATACTGCGTTTTAAGGTCCGCCCTGCTTCTTTCTCTAATTTTTATGCTAGGAAAATAAATCCTGTTCAAAATTTTCGCCTTGTAATAGTAAGATATCTGAAATATAGAGGGCGGACCTTTTATTATACTGCGTTTTAAGGTCCGCCCTGTCTTTTTCTCTGGTTTGTATGCTACGAAAATAAACCCTGTTCAAAATTTTCGCTTGTAATAGTAAGATATCTGAAAAACAGAGGGCGGACCTTTAAATATACTGCGTTTTAAGGTCCGCCCTGCCTCTTTCTCTAGTTTTTTTGCTACGAAAATAAACCCTGTTCAAAATTTTTGCCTTGTAATAGTGAGATATCTGAAATATAGAGGGCGGACCTTTTATTATACTGCGTTTTAAGGTCCGCCCTGTCTCTTTCTCTAATTTTTATGATACGAAAATAAACCCTGTTCAAAATTTTCGCCTTGTAATAGTGAGATATCTAAAATATAGAGGGCGGACCTTTTATTAAACTGCGTTTTAAGGTCCGCCCTGTCTCTTTCTCTAATTTTTATGATACGAAAATAAACCCTGTTCAAAATTTTCGCCTTGTAATAGTAAGATATCTAAAAAGTAGAGGGCGGACCTTTTATTATACTGCGTTTTAAGGTCCGCCCTGCTTCTTTCTCTAATTTTTATGCTAGGAAAATAAATCCTGTTCAAAATTTTCGCCTTGTAATAGTAAGATATCTGAAATATAGAGGGCGGACCTTTTTTTATACTGCGTTTTAAGGTCCGCCCTGCTTCTTTCTCTAATTTTTATGCTAGGAAAATAAATCCTGTTCAAAATTTTCGCCTTGTAATAGTAAGATATCTGAAATATAGAGGGCGGACCTTTTGTTATACTGCGTTTTAAGGTCCGCCCTGTCTCTTTCTCTAATTTTTATGATACGAAAATAAACCCTGTTCAAAATTTTCGCTTGTAATAGTACGATATCTGAAAAACAGAGGGCGGACCTTTTATTTTACTGCGTTTTAAGGTCCGCCCTGCCTCTTTCTCTAGTTTGTATGCTACGAAAATAAACCCTGTTCAAAATTTTCGCCTTGTAATAGTACGATATCTGAAAAACAGAAGGCGGACCTTTTATTATACTGCGTTTTAAGGTCCGCCCTGCCATTTTGACTAGTTTTTATTTTACGAAAATAAACCCCGTCCAAAATGTTTGCTTTCTAATGGTTAAATATCTGAAAAACAGAGGGCGGACCTTTTATTATACTGCGTTTTAAGGTCATATAAAATTAATTTTCCACCGGAATATGGCTGAAATATAGCCGACTCGGCGTTAAACCCTAATCAATCAATCAATCAAACCATGACCCCCTAGGGGTAGGATGGGCCACAATGCACTATCAGGGTTTAGCATGTGAATGTATGGGGAAAAAAATCTAAAACCTTTTTTTCAGGAACAACAAAGCCATGTTTAGTCACATTGATATAGAAGTATCCTGAGGTAGTGTAAATTCAAGTTTGTTTAAATCATGACCCCGAGGGGTAGGGTGGGGCTAGCGCTATATCTATAAAAATCATGACACCTGGGGTAGGGTGGAGTCACAATAGGGATTAATGTTTTACATTGGAAGATATGTTAGAATAAATTTGCTGATGAAAAACAGCAGGGCCTTATTGACTCAGGTGAGCGTTGTGGCCCATGGGCCTCTTATTTTATGTCAAGGTCTTGGAAAATCGTAGGACGATTCTTTTATAAAAGGCAGTGACGAATCTGAATGTATAATGGTATAGTACAATGTATATTTATCTAGAATATATTCACCACATACGATCAAAAGATATGTTCAGATTTATTATCCATGTATATCACAAAAATGTTATGTTAGAATGATCATTAGTTGTACTGTATCCGTATCTATAGACTTTGATTCATATAGCATGAAAAAGAGGGAGTATTTGTTTCTATATTCATACAATGAATTGGGAGAATAATCACCTTAAAAATAAGAAAGGGGTTCATCAACACTACGTACATAATGTATGTGGTAAATGCCCTGTGTGACAAGTAAAAAGAAATCTGTAATACACCAGATGGTGTTTATTTTCTACGTACTTGATACGCAAGGAGCAGATGGAAATTATTGCCACCCCTCCCTCTCTTCCTCACCTGAGATGCAATGTATTACCGGAAATCTCTCCAGCCAATACCCGAAATTATTCATATAACATGCGCGGATCTGGGGGGGGGGGGGGGGAGTCGGGAGGACCCCCCATCTGGAATTTGCAGAGTTATTAAAAGTATATACTGAAGTAAATAAAAAAATGACTTTGGACCCCCTTAGAAAACGTGGACCCTACCATCACCACCGCGATATAGGTGTTTTTCACGTTTTGGAAATGGAATTGGATTTTACGTTTTTTTTTCTTCCTTGTCAAGAAATTTTTGGGTTAGAAATTTTTTTGACTGGCATGGACCCCCCCCCCCCCCCTGGAAAAATTCTTGATCCGCGCCTGTATAATCGTTATTCAAAATTGTTAGGTAATATCCGAATGTGCAATGTATAGCATTTATGAAAATCGACCTTCAAAAATTCTGTCATGACTGCATGAGACCGATTGTATTATTTCCTCCATGGTTACCACGGAGAATGACTGAGGACTTCGAAAAAGATAATTTAAGGACATTGGCAAAGTTCCTAGCTTTCGTAAAGAATTTTTCAAAAACTCTTGAGCTGGTGTAGTCAGTGTTCGAAATTCAGAATTATTTTCTATGGGTCCAAAGGACCCACAGATAAAGGGACTATACGAGTCCTTCCAGGGCAGCGTAAGCCCAGTATAATACCATCAAATATTTGGGAAAAATAAACTTTTACGTATTAATGATCTCGCAAGTTTATCGCTTTATATAAAATATGTCAATTTGATAAAGGATATCTACAACTCGCAAGTATTGACAATATGACACGGTAAAATAATCATACCACAGTCTTATTTGGCCACATATATATGAGTTTAACATGTGTTCATATTACTGTAAACATGCTTTTCCTCGGAATTACAATTTCTGTTTTTAAAATCCGTAGATAGAAAAATACGCAAGTTTCTTAGATTGCCACAATATGTTGATAAAATGTACTGAAGTATACTTGGACAATTTCCCGTGGAAAGTTTGTAACTGCATACATATAACGTAAATTTATTTCACGCAGAAAAAGATCAAACCTTCAGTATTTATTTAAAATGCACGTGAAAAGAAGAATTGATACATTTTACCCATTTTAAGTCCAATTTCTTTTATATACTCTCATTGGTAAATTTGTTAAATATATCCAATTAACATGTTAAAATTCAGGAAAGATATAAAAATTAATGTAAATGCATAAACCAATGTACGTTAACAGACGTTAACTTCAATCGCAACTTCTTAAGCCTTTCCAACAAGCAGTAATGAAAAACAACGGTGTATTTTTCCAGGCTCGCCGGAAAAGTCTGAAAAGATGTAATTGACTAACTTGTTTCCCTGCAAAACATCGTCGGCCCAAAATTATTTCAAGGACCCATTTAGTCATACTATTCGCGAGTCCTTCCTTTTGTACGTCGGCGCAGGACCGACGGGCCGACGCTAATTTCGAACACTGGGTGTAGTGGTACTAAACAATACACTTTATTGGTTTTCACCGCGTAGAAAATTCTACACGGGAGATCACTCTCAATCAAGCTCCAGACAGCTCAGTATTACTCCATATCATTATTCGTAGGGAAAGTAGTTCCCGGAGAGTATGGAGTATGACTCTCAGTCATACTTCATACTCCATACAGTGTTAATTCTCCGGGGCTACTTGGTATGGAGTTGTAGCGTAACGTAATACTGAGCTGTCTGCAGCTTGGACTCTCATGATGGAAAACCCCATGAATTACTTTTTTATCCGGATAACCGTGAGTTGCCACTTTCCATAAATGAATAAAATAAATAATCATAAATAATCAGCGTTTTATAAAAGAAATATATTTTTGATTTAAAATTAGACTGAAACGCTTCTAGTCGACATCACGAAAATGTACATATCATGTAGCTTGAAATGGGAAATGTGACGCACGCTTGACAACGTCCCCAGAAACAGTCAGTATATTTCTGGGTGCATTTGGGGGGGGGGGGGTTATTGCACAAATTAATGTAGAAAATAGAAATTCTTTGATACGCAAAAAAAGGAAGAGGATCAACTGATGTTCCCTCCCCCTTCCCCCGTTCATACAGACGTGAGATACATAAATGACTTGTATATAGAACTGGACATTCAACTTTGCCCAAAATGCTTCATGTCAGTAATAAAAGAAAATATTTTACAATAATGATTTCAAATTTTAATCGGTCATGCAATACAGCCTGCTAGATTATCCCACAGTCTGTCTATTATAGTCACAGTAAAATGTGTAATTTCTTTTTCTTTCTTTTTCTTTTGGCAAAAAAAAAAAAAAAATACAAAAATGAAACATTATTTCATATGTAGTTCATTATGACGAGGAAGAGTGATATTTTTATAAGAAAGAATTAAATCCAAACCGTGATTATACTTTAAATCTGATGTATATGTCTTCAACATTGAGTTACCTGTTTTAAGCTTTAACATTACATGTATTTTGTTTCTGCAGTAAATTTAGATCGAATACAACATTAGGCTATATATTACCCTATCCACAAATAAAGGGCAAAATATTATAAACTGAAAACAAGTTAATTGTTAAAACTAAAGGGAAGCATATACATACTTTTATTTTTTATTGGTCTTAGTATTAAACTCTACACTTGGAATAAGAAATTTCTTTAAATATTGTAATAAAAATAGACTATATATAATTATATATATCACAATTTTGATGTGTACGCATGAATATCATAACAGTATTATAGTTTGTTCTTCAGCATAATTTATTAAAATAGAGAATTCATATCTATTGGTTTAAAGCAAACACATGACCATTACATTGTCATTGCTATCTGCCGCGGGCTCTACCTGCGGGTACCTGTCAGGTATACTTCACACCCCCATTGTTTTATTGCCTATACACACCGGCAGATTTCACACCTTTAATCGTCCTAATTTACACAAAGCAAATGCTGGAGAAAAACAAACACAAATCCAATAAATGCGACATTTTTTTTAAATCATTGCCCTAAACGGTATTGCTAAAAGCACACTAAACATGGAGTAGCAATTCCTGCCCTAAGAGATATATTGTACGAAAAAATAAACACAACAGCAAGGGTAAATCCTTAATCTTTCTCCATATGATGTAAACAAACTCTCTTTAATTTTATGTGTTTAAGTCAAGATTTAAACATTTTTGCACCACCCGGACCTTTAAACTTCGGCGGACCTTTTCTTATACGGGCCGGACCTTTTCTTATAAAAGGCGGACCTTATATGTTATCGTATTAGGTCCCCCCGGACCTTTAAACGAGGCGGACCAAATATTATGCGACACCGGTCGGCAGGGGATGCTCACTCCTCCATGGCACCTGATCCCACCTCTGATGTTTGGAGGTCCGTGTTTGCTCTGCTCCTATTTTGTATTGATTATGGACTTTTGAGCTTGAATACTGTTCGTTATCTCCATATATTTCATCTCTAGATAAATAGATAGAAGTGAATTATGATACAAATATATGTCATAAAACAAGATTATTTATCAAATGATAAGAAAAAAGTTTAAAATATAAATCATAATAAAAAAGAAAATGGATAAAAGTTTTTAGAGAACAAGATGGCTGGAATACCATACATATGCATCTCCAATATAATGTGGTGATAGCCAAAAAAGTTCATTTATGTTTCACCTGTTGTAGTGATTCTTATTGTATTTTTCAAATGTATAATTTACATTTTTGAGTAGAAAGGGGTACGATTGAAAAGTCATGCTTTGCAGTAAATTAAATGTAAACTTCTCTAATTTCACAAGATTTTCTATTTTGGTACATTTCTCGTTAATTTCCCGGAGATTTGAATATTTCAGTGTTAAATATTCGCAATGTTGTTCTTTAAGAAAGTTATAGAAATTATTTATAACAAACGTAGATAATATTTATCTTAAGTCTGTTTGCTAATGATTTTTGAATGTCGAACGTCACCGAAACTTGATTATGAGAGATAATTCACGAAGTTTTTGAATTCACACATTCTTATAAGTTACGGAGTTACTCACCATAGATGAATGACCCTGAATAGTACTCAAGCTTTCTGCTCGAAAATTTTGATCTTAAACAAGGACGACGAGGATCCTTGGAAATTCAGTCTCCTAATTCCGGTAATGCCTGATCCCACAGAAAAGGATTATTAGTGAGGCTCTAATTACTACAGTCCTCAATGTAGAGGAAGAAAACCCTACCATCAAAAAGAGAAAACTATACATTATATACCCCAGACACTAGGGCTCAATGGCCCGTTATGTCATAGGTAACGATCCACAAAGAGTTCTTAGCCATTTCAATTAAGTGTTAGAAAAAAGTGAACAAATAGCACGATGAGAAGCATAGGAAAACTGTATCAAGTAGTCCACCAAGGAAACAAGATCCAGTGTACCGCACCCTCCTCGTGGACGACCCTTGAAACGAGGAATCTTTAATTATTTCGTCAAGGCGTACATTCGAAAACTCGGAGTTGCAGTCGAAGTAAACATGCAAATATTCATAGCCGGGGCAAAGGGTATCTTAATATTTAAGGACCGCATATTACTTTAAGAAAATGGGGGCTTGATTGGCATTGCTACGGAATGGATGCGACCATTGTTCAACAAAGTTGACAACTCTAAGAGGAAGGGTACGAAAAATGTTCAACATTTTTCCTGAGGATTATGAGGAAATACGCAGCTTCGTTAAGGTCTACTGTCTATACAGAGGTTAGGGAAAACGATTATGATGTCACGTTAAATCTCCATATGATATTATATGAATAAATGCAAGTGTTGTTTTTCATTCACACTAAAATACTTTTTTCCCCATAAATAATGTAGAGATAAATCCATCTGCAACTTATCTTGCCCAAATAGCCCTGAATGTAGAATAAAAACCAGCTTGATCCCGCTGCACTGACTAAGATGCTTTAACTGACCAATTTGACACGCAGTTTCTCTGTTCTTGAGGCGTGTATCAAACTATTACTTTATCTTGTAAAAATGAAAAATTAAAATGAATTAAAATGAATCAAGCGTGATCGAACAAAAAAAGACAACATATTCTACAATTTATTAATCAATATTTTATAGTCCAAGTAATATAAAGTACAAGGCTACTGTCTTGAAATATAAGCAATATTACGTTTTCGACCCGAGCCCAAATATCGCTTATATTTCAAGACAGTAGCCATGAATTTTGTTTATCCTGCAATATATTTTTACATTAGACCTCCAAAACGAGCTATTTTCAACCCATTTAGGTACATCTCTGCAGTTAAAACTAAGACGCCACGACGTAAACATTGCAATGTGTATGATGTCACAATGCTTTTAGAACGTCGGAATTCATGCACGAGGCTTTATTAGGGCAGTGACCGAATAAAGCTTTGGTTTATTATGTTACCTTTATCAGGTCATTGCAAGGGGTAGTTGCAGGATAAAATTGAAAATGTATAGACTTTAAATAAAGCTGTAGTAAGGCACTCTAGTACAGTAACGTGCTTGAATGACAGACACGACTCCTCAAAAATCTCATAAAAACGATTTCTGTTTCATTATAAATTTTTGAGTTATTAAACCCGTGTAGCTATTGTCGCTACTTTTTTGAAAAGTGCTCGGAGCTGGTTGTGCGCAGTTGCTTCGTTCCATAATTCAACATAAGTTCAATGCGTATTACGTATACGTCCAAGTAAGAGGTTTGTGGAAAGCCAGCTAAATTTTATATAATTTTAATGGGAGAGGAGAAAAATGCAGCTGACCAGACCGGGATTCGAACCCGGGTCCCCTGAATCTCCAATCAGGTGATCTACCAACTGAGCTATCTCGCCACCTGCGATCGAACTCGTCTGACCGCAACATAATATACGAGCATGAAGAAGTTGTTTCCAGCACTTTTCATGTTAAGGATTTCTTCTCAAAGAAAATACAATCAATTTCATAGCGAAAAGATATCCGTATATCGTTGAACTTTTACGATCTTTGAAACCGTACACATTATTTAATATCTGGTGTAAGTGATGTCGTTTTGACAGAACTCAGCAGAGACCCGATATATACGTATGCTAATAGCAGAATTCCCATTCACCAAAACTCTCGCTGTTTGAAAAAAATATTAACGATCGAGGTATTCATTTTCTCGGAATATTTCAAGAGGGTATTTCCTATGGGCGTCTTTAACCTACCTGCGTAAAAAGCACATTCTTCAAGCAAATTTCTGACATTTCAAAGCTCAAGACTCCACCTGTCACACCAGCTCCCAGCACTTTTCAAAATAGTACGGATATTAGCTACAAGACTTAAAAAATTAAAAATTTTAAGTGAAGCGGATATCGATGAATTTTGTGATTTTCGAGGGGCCTGCCTGTCATTCTTGTATGATCTCCTGCTTAAACTGCATAAGCATAAACTACGGCATATGGACGGTATGCGACAATGGTAGGTCTTTCATTTTAGTTACTTGATTTTAGACATAAAATTATAGAATTGAGTTTTTTTTTTCAAAAAAAAAATTCCCTGTTTAATTTTACTTGCCAAGTAGGTACCATTGATGGGCGGTGGTGACAAGCGCCAAATAATTGCAGTACAGAGCACAGTACTAGTTAAGACTATAAAAAGACGAGGTCTAATTTATATTGGAAATATTTACTATGACACCACACAAAAATCATTCAGCAAGTTAAATCTAACTCAAAATGAAATAATATGCAATTTTAAATTTTCGGGGAGCTTTAAACTACATCAAAACTTACTATTGCAAGCAGTAGCAAGGTAATAAGGTGATCTTGTCATCGTGACGTCATATCATAAAATTTGACGCACTTAGTAAACAGCAATAGGCGTTTCAAGTAATATTTTACGCACTGAAAAGTGTATTTTGTAATCATATAAAACAATATTTGCATGTGAGAAGCCATTAACTTGGAAGAGATGTTTGTTTTCTAATTTTATCTTTTCAGGACATTGCTTAGTCCGTTGATACAATTGTATCTATGTGCAATTTCATTAGAGGGTAATTAAAAAGGTCTTAATAAATTAATATATTTCAGGGGCATACCCTCAATGAATCATGACAAGTTTTTAAGATAAACTCAAGAAGTATTAAGATATTTGAAAAGTGCTGCGAACCTGATTAAATGAAATAATAGTAGTTGACCAGCAAAATACTCATTATGCTGTTCATTATGCGGTTTAACAAATGTAATTCTAGCAATTTGATAATAGAATCGATATATGTTTGCAGCATTTTTATAAAAGAGTGTTCAAAGTATTTATAAATTAAACTTAGATTTTTAACTTGGATATGCCTTTGAAATATTAAAATTGATTGACGACCTCCTCTATACTGCAAGTATATTTGCTTAACTCACGTCACTACCACATCACGTGAGAAGTCTAAATAAAAGATCTAATCGTCCTCAACATGTAGTTTTTAACCATTTTATATTTGTATTACCTTGTTTTTATATTTAAAAAATAGCCGATATCTAACTGTGCTGTGTACTTGCAGTCGCTAAATGTCCCTCCGTAACCGTTATACCAGGGTCCCAATGAAAAGTGCCATCCGCAGTATCGAGTCGCCGAGGGGAGGGAACGTCCGTCATAGTTAAAAACATTGGAGCAATGTTGAGAAAATACGCCGTTTCAAAATATTTTAGAACATCGAAACATTTAAGTTTCTTTCCCGATTGAGAATTATATCAAATATTAATTGATATTTTTAAAAAGCTTGATAATCCTATTTTGTTTATTAGAATATAAAGTAAAATGTTTTGTATGGGATGATATCTAATAATTTTGTATGCTTTTGTCGCTCTCCAAAATAATACTCTCTTGGGTCCAATGCCGTAAATTCCAAAAGTGTAAGTATCTACTTACTTTGTTTAGCACGGTCAATCACATGTTACTAAAATACACTATATGCATCGATCGTTCAGATCATAGCTTCAAGGCCAGGACCACAGACTCGGTTTTGAAAAACACTAGAAGGACACCGGCATGCATTTTCATATAAGAAGGAACCATTTTCTTTTTTACACGAATATGCAAACTTATGTTTTTGCATAAATCATTTTTCGTACCTCTGTATTTTTATTGTCAATGAATTCTTAATTGTTCATACTTGTTCATACTTGGTCCAAAATTATAAATGTACATAGTGGCGGTGATACAATACAACGTGGGGCGGACGAAGTGGTGAAGACCTGCATTTGATTTGCGTTCTTTTTAGAAAGCATTATTTGGTCTGTAATGGGGACAAATCAGTCAAAAATATGTTATTTAAATAAATAAATTGCTAATGAAAAGAGGCGCACACAAGAAATCATGATTGAATTTCCTTTTAAAGTATTCAGTTGCTCTTCATTTCGCAGTATTAACTTCCTTAATTTCAATAGTTTTCTTATGAATAGAGTTTTCTCAATACGTTTTTGGCATTGTGTACCATTCCTGCTGAAGTGTCTTCAGCATGTCTTTCTAAGTATTTGGCATGTTTTAGCTAAAGTCTCCTTATTTCACTTTATTTCTCCTTGTTTCACTTAAAATCGTTAAGATTGAGTTCCAATCTGGGTTTCTTCCAGGCTATTTTAGTTTAAAAAATGCATTGTGTGTAAGATACGCTATTAAAGATGTTAGTTTCACGTGTACTTGTTAATTACAGTAAAACAAGCTTATAAATTAGTCATAGGAACGTTTGATTTTGCTTCGTTATAAACGTAATTCGTTATAAACATTTAATTTACAAAATATTTTAAAGCCATCGGGATAAAAATCACTTTGCAGTAAGCGTCAATTCATTATAAGCGTATTTTGCCTTAAACTGTTTCAATATATTTCATAGAATCGATTTGTTTGTATTATTAACAGGGTGCCATTACTCAAAAAAAAGAGAAAGAAATATAGTTTCTACATTTCAGTTTCTGTTGCTCCGGAGTAGTCCCTGATTCAATCCTAAATGAAAAAAACATTAGGGGTCAAATAAAGAAGATTGGATTTTACAAAAACATGTCAACAACTTATAAATTACAACAAATGTGGAAAGCATTCATTTTAAACACAAAACTGTTGATATTTGTTCATAAAAAGAGGAAGCTGAGTGCTTTAGAATTAATTATCAATCATGAATATCAGAACTTTCATAAAAATGCAAACCTCATCACAATTATCTTCTATTTGTGCATTTGTTCAGAAGCAATTAATTTGTTTCCAAAATATTCATTTAATTACTGTGGTTTACAAGATCATGTTAGGTTAAAAATTAAAGTTTTTGAATTGCATATAAATGTATCCAAAAAGTAATTTTTCTTTTGCTGAGTATTTTAGCGATGGGTGTTGGGGTATGGCGGTTCTTTAATCATACTCAAGGGTTTTTGCATGCTTTTTCATGTAATATATTTCTTCTATGTCCTGCACTTTATTTATTTAATATTGGTCCAATTAATATAATATCATTTACTTACTTGTATTCCTTCTCTCGGGGTTTATTACGAAACAGCATATCTTTTACTAACAGGATTTGGCTCAGATAGCTGTTAAAATAAGAAGAATCACTGCTATAGAGGCAAACACAATCGCCAAATTTCTTCCATACCTAAATAAAAAGATGTGTGAGGGGACATTAATAATATTGTCTCTGATTAAAACACTCAACAAATCGTAGAAAGGAGATTGTCTAGTCAAAATAGCAATCAAATTGAGAAATATTAAACTAATTATAATTCAAAAATAAATATTAATCAAAAAGATGTATTTTATAATAGTTCAAGATGTGTGCGTCTCACTATGAAAATTGGAGATCTTTTCAAATTAGAAATGGCGCAGTAGTAGTACCGATTTTTAGAGAATATTAAAAATAAACATTGTATAAGTTATTTTAACTTTTGTTAAATCATGCAATCCAGACGTATTGAAAATTTTGTACATTGGTGAAAAGTGCGAGTATTTTCTAGCGCTAGCAACCAAAGTCGGCGACAGAAAACCAGTGATAGAAATTTTAAAAGTAAAGGGAAAGTTGGGGGTATCAGTTTTGCATGCAGAGGTAAATTGTACGTTTAGGTCCTGTAAATTTTATATTACCTCTGTTTATAAACTTATTTTTTTAAAAAAACTATTTTAGAAAAGTTTCACAATTTTTTTTGTCAAATAAAGTAAATTGCAATAAGGTTAGCAGACTTTTTGAACATGTTTGCCATCTTATTTTGTGTATGAAGGAAAATAATGCACCTGACACTTATTTATTTATCATTAAAATCTAGATGCATCGAAGGAATAAAATCTGGAGGTTTTAAATACAAAAAGAAAGACACAAAGGCTACATTGTAAGATAAATCGTCAGAATAATGCCTAACTTGAAAGGGAAAGCATTTAGTACAGTGTCTACTTCTACGGCTTCTTCTTTAAGTCGATGAATGTTTTTATGACTTTGATTGACGAGAGAATTTACATTGTGTTCTTCTTTAGTGCGTAGATATATTCATGTTTTTCTTCCTGCAACTATAGACCTGCTGGAAAAGTCATTACTGATGCTGTGAATATAATCATCAATGTGGACCTTAAATCAATCATTTATAGTTTTTATAGTTTCCTTCCGAGGGAAATCATAAATTTGCTTTTTCAAACATACCCATTCCGTAATTGTTTTATTATACCGAAACAATCTAAAGGGAATTTATTAAACCAGATGCTCCGAAATTTTTTAGACAATATAGAGGCCTTCAAATGAACACAAATACATGTTACAAAATTTGAAGAAAATTACAAAATGTTTAAAAAATATATTTTCACTGACAGGTTAAAATTTAAAAAAATAAGTATGAACAGCTACAAAGATGTTTGAAGTTCAATGATATATGCATATCTTTTTGCTCTGAAATTAACATGTTCATCATTCTGCTTTCATTCCAGAATGATTTTGACATCGCATGTCGAAATGTTTTGACGTCATAGTTACATTGCTAATAACATTATGAGACAGAATCGAGATTCCTCATTGTACATTTTGAATAAAGACATTATTCCATTCATTTCCCTGTGCTGTACTGAATCATAATTATGGTTTACTTTATTATGTACATTGAAACTGGAATGTTTTTCAAATTATTCTTCATTTTTCTATAGATTTCTTGGAATATGCTAGTAAATATGTACATACATAGACATGATGTGCCTTAAATATGCAGGAAATTCGCAATGCTATTTTAAAAGTCATAATCTTCCGTATAAATCAATTATTCGGGCATTTTGCTTCAGTTTTATATGAGAAACAAACTAATGACATATCTGGTGAGAATCCGATCTGAAACCAAGTGCACACACGGAAACACTTAAGTAGATTTTATTAAACTTCATGAACTATTTCAACTATTTCAATATTTGATGTTAGTGTGGAGCAATATTCATATGATGCTACCAATGTTAATTCTCTACAATCCATGGCTGTACGTCTGTGCTACTATACTTTTATTTGTGAGTTTGATAAAAGGTACGTATCCGGGTTTTTTTTCAATTTTTAATACTGAAACAAATTATATAAATGCTTACGGGGTGTAAACATAAAATTTGTAAATGTGCATGAATCATGACCTTGTAAAGGTATTTTATAGGATATAAAATATAAAGGCATTTCTATACGCAAATATTTTAATGAAATTGTTTTTTGGAATTGTTTGGAAGGTAATTCTCAGAATAGAATATGTGAGGCACAACAGTCCTCTACGAATGGATCATATTATGCAAATAACGCATGTGATGACGACATGGAGACATTTTCTCTAACTATGAAGGGCACAAACCAGAGCTGGTCAATGAATCTTGACAGAAATTATCCAATCTTCGGGATTTTCCTGAGAATTAGTTGTGGTATATCTTTTTTTTTTTTTTTTTTTTTTTTTTTTTTTTTTTTTTGTTACAATATCGTGAGGCTAAAAAATTCTGTATTTTTTTTTATGCCCTTTGTCATGTTTGGTATTCAAGCCCGTATTTAATTGGTAATGAGAAACCAAAAAACCTTTTTTGTCAAAATTCAAAATTTTCAATAGGGAGTGGAGGCATGTGCTTAATTTCTTTATTTATCTTTTTATTGTCTTTTTGTTTTCTTAAAGGAAAGTATGAAATCCAAATGCAACGAAGTTCACTTAAACCCCGAGCTTGTACCCAGATAGAGAGGATGTGCAATGCAACCAGCCAATATGATATTGTTACATGCAACTTCTATAATTATAACGTTGTTGAAGGAAATAAAATTATCATAACAAAAATAGATGGTGGTGCCATGCAAATTTATGAAGTAAAACCAATAGGTATGAATTTTAGGTGATTTTTTTAAATCTTTTTACTACAAAAAGTTATGTTATCTGTGAAAATGAAACACTTTCTTTTTTCCTTTTAACAATTAGAATATGAACCTTTGAAAATAAACCAATTAAAGAACCACTCCGGTGGCGAAGAAGGCAAAAGGGCTTTTGACGGCGACCTAATCACAAACTTTGTGACTAAAGAAAATTATAATGCTACATGGTTTATGACGCTGAACGATTTATACGCCATAAAGTGGATACTCGTTCTTCTGAGAGGAGGTATAGTGTGAAAACCAGGAATTATTAAGTTTATTGAAAAGTTACTTTGGAAAGATTTCATTAATAACTTTGAGTCTTTATTCAATTAGGAGAATACGAAGTGCACATATCTAAGTCACTAGACCTTCTAAATGAGTTGACACTTTGCCAAGTACTGAATCTAAGTAAACCGGCTACAAAATACCAGATGTTAGTAGAGTGTGAAAAAGAAGTGAAAGGGGACTCTATTGTAATAAGAAGAACAGATGAAGGTCCAATAAAGCTGTTTGAAGTGCACCCTAAAAGTAATTATTTGTAAATTTTGTACAATAACAATAATGAAATTATGTACACTTGTTTCATCACATATTTAAAATTTATTTTTGAAAATATCTCATGGAGATTTGAACATTGCATTACATGTAATGATATTATGTCCTACGCGAAACTTTATCAGCAACCTATTTTTCTTACTGATATGAAGTAGTATTCACTTTAACCTTTCTTATACTATTTCAGTATGTTGCTAATTTTCAGAAATTAATTGTAGTTTGTCCTGAAAAGCAATATGGAATAAATTGTGCAAAATGCAACACGAAATGTGTTTCCTGCAACCCTATAACTGGTGTATGTAATCAATGCCTTGAATCTTTCTTTGGTGATTATTGTCAACATCAATGTCCAACGACTTGCCTCAAGATGAGATGTGACCAGATGACCGGAAGTTGTGTTAGCTGTAGAGAGGGATATCATGGAGAGTACTGTGAATTTCAAATTTCTACAGCTTGTAGGTGGAAATGTTTATTTTTCAATCATCCTTTTATCATAAATGATATTTGCTTCATGCTAATTAATGCACTTTTTGCTTATGTTTAAGATTTGACAACATAATTGATACAGATGTAATTAAATAATATAAGTACAGAATGTTTATTAAAAATTTATGTAAACTAATTATGAACTGATGCAAAGTTTTAATTAAGGACCCTCTCTACACCAGTGCAGAATGTTTTTTGGACATTGAGAAAAATATATTGTATAAAGATGTTAATATTGAGCTTATCTAATCTATTTTCACTATATGGTACTTGGCATTTACCCCCAGGAAAAATGTTCAAACCTCACACAGTATCAGTGAACAGAAATCACTGTTGTGTACTTCCATAGAGAAAATACGTGTTAATAACACGTTCAATTAATTTATCTTTGCCTTTTAAAATGTTAAGAATACATGAATTGATTACAAATTGAGTAATATACTGTAAATATCTATTTTCTAGATGTTAGATCTAAGGGCAGATCACTCTAACGCAGAAAAATACTATAGAATCAGAACTCTTTAGTGTGCAGTGTAGAGAGGGTTCTTAAATTGCAATTATATGCGACTCCATTTAGTCTTTTTGTTTTAAACGATATGTAAAAATATAAACATTGTTTCCTGTAGATAACACAACTGAAGTGGTCACTAGCAGTACAAATTATGCGAAGAGGAAGTCTAGTACTGTTGATATCAATATATTGAGAGGTATGCAGTCACTTCCTTAATTCATAGCTTGAACAATACAAAATAGTCAGAAATTTTTTAGATGTCTGAGTTAAAATTAGTTTTTGTAATATGCGGTTAGGTAATCGTTATTGCAGCCCGGAGGACCGGGCTGCTCTATACATATAAGTTTAAGTGTTGGTATATGGGGATTGAGGTGGGAGAAGTTATTCAGAATTAAAGGTTTTCTAAACATTAAAAAGATTGTTAATCAGAATGTTCTTTCCCTTTATAAATTACGAGATACACAATATATTTACTTCCATAAAGTGAATCTGTAAAAATATGTATGTTTTTCATATTTAATATATAAAGTTGCTTATCATTTACTATCGAAAAAATGACAGGTCTCTTTTTTTAGAACATCGAATTTTACTTATCGCATAAAAACGTCAAAATGTACTTTACACAGTTCGTGTTTTATATTCTTAAAGTGAAAGATATTTTTGAAAATAGGTGATGCATGTGTCTGGTTTCAAATTATATTTTATGCAGCCAACATTAATTACTTGAGGAATTGATAAAGTTTAAAAGGGTATCGTTTTTGTTCGATTTTCATCCGACTATAAGTTTTCAAAATATTCTCGACTATCGTCTCCATCATTTAGACGCATGCCTTTTTCACACATATCGAAGCGGTTTGATGATAAAGACTCATTTCCATTGTTTACTTTATTTATTTCCCGGGCGACAATTGATGGTTACATCAATGTTTTCTTGTTTATATTTAATGTACTACTATGTGGGGTTATATGGAAAAAGTCTGACTGCCAAGAAACATAAAAACACTTTTTCTGGACTATTCGCTTTGGCAAAGTCACTAAAGCATTTATTTGCAATCATATTTTAAGCGTTTACGAGGGCATAGACAGATTAATGCAATAAATTAGCAAATTTCTTGAAATTTCTTACGAAAATTTTTTTTATCCATTATCAATTTGTCTATGGATGATATGATATTAATTCATGAAGTTGATGTTATCTAAGCATAGAATTCTATTTTGTTCAAAAGTATTAACTCGAGATCACATCTGTGCATGAAAAATGTTGAAGTATAAAAAATTGATTTGAAACAATCATCTTTACATTGGTTAGGTTTACATGTACTTGTTTTTTTTTTTTTTTTAAATCTAATTAAGTAAAACTTGGTTATAAAAAAACTCGCTTATAAAGAAATCTCGATTACAAGGAATTTTTTACAAATCCATAAACCCCAAAAATGCAGTGGGATTCCAAAGTCCGATGGTTCATGTGAAGTCGCCAGAGTTCGATGGTTCACAAACAGTCGTCAAAGTCTGATGGTCTAATTGATGTGCCATAGTGCTATGTTGCTGCCATGCCTAAGTCCAATGATTTTTTTTAAATTGTACAGATGAAAATATCGTAGGTTTTGATTTTTTATCATAGTACAGTACCCTTATCTCTCGAAAAGGTGCGAGGATATTCCTAAAGTGTACGAGGACTAACCTTAAAATCTGGCGTGATTGCGAAACAAGCACAAATAGGCAAACAGTGTACAAGATCTAACCTATGTGTGTGCGAGACTAAACCTTATCGTGCAGTTCATGGTTGTGCAAGATTTCACCTTTATCTGTCGGGTGGGTGCAATACTAACTTTGAAGATCGAATTAATGAATCGAATAGTGTGCGAGAACTAAGTGTTGTGTCTGTAGTGGGTGCAAAATTAAGGAAATCTGTCAAATAATTTACAAGAACTAACACTAATCAATCGAGTGGTGTGCAAGACTATGCCAAATTCATCAAAAAGTGTGAGAGGGCTAACAGATTTCCTGGACTTTGAAACACGTAATACAAGGTTGGCATTGATTTGTATATTGTGACGTCATGAACGCTGTTCTCCCCAACCATCAGACTTATCAGAACTATATATATATATATATAAACAGGTGGGATTCTTTCAGAAGATAGAGATGATAGAGATGAAGAAAAGGATCAAAATCCATTCCAAGTCTTGCTGATGGTTCTTAGTGTGTTGGTTGTTTTATTACTACTACTTATTATTGTTCTCTTTCTAAGGTATTGTAAAAGTTGTCTGTAATACATTATTGACAATTAGAGACACAATTTATAAAATATATTTGAATTCAATTAAAATATCAATACATTTTCATGATAATACAATCAGCTTTTAAATTCATGTTGTGCTTAATTTTATTTTAATTTTCTTTACAACTCCATGCATCTACATAATGCTTATAAGACTTTTCTTCGTATAGAGTAATTCATTTTCAGTCAACCTATTATATCATAAGATTGTTATAATACTCAGAATAACTTTGCGCTTTAGTTGCAGTAAAACAAGCTTTGTTTTTATGCAGGATTTGATAAAAAAAAAATAATAATAATAATTAAAAAAAATATATAAAAAAAATCTTTATATTTTCCTTATTTTCAAGCTTAAAATTGCTTTTTAATGTAATAGGTGGAACAAACTAAAGTCCAAAACAGACAAGGAGATTCAACTTCCTGTCAATCTTCAGAGATCGGAGTCGAGAAATGAAACGGAGCTAGAAGAACTTCCTCAGAACGAGGCCGATTATGTAGAGGAGGAGGAAACCATTACAGTAGAGTATTGTAATCTGACTTCACAGAGGGTCTCCATAGAACAGTTTTTAAGGGAATTACCGGAGAAAAGACGCACCGGTACACTAGAAAAAGAATTTTATGTATGTCGCAATGTTTATTAGTCTATTTATATTTTCTTTAACCCGGATGTTATTGACGTGTCAAATAGCGTTAAAAATTTACTTTAAACTCAAACTTCCGACAACAAATTTATTAAATTGCATTGAATAAACGTTGACCAAAGCTCAAACGTCACAATATGGTCCATTCAGTACAATGCTACAAATTACAAGTCTCTAAATTTTCTTTCGTAAATATTGAAAAAAAAAAATCTTCTTTCGCTACAAAACGGAATTCACCGATTAAGTTCTGTTTCTGATACGAGAATTTAAACACTCAATCAAAAGTCTTAATAAACAAATGAATTTATTTTTTGTTTAATCACAGGACCTTCCAAATGGATTACTAGAATCCTACTCGAACGCACTTAAAACGTCCAGCAGGAACGGGAACAGATACAAAGGCATTTATCCCTGTGAGTTAAAGTCTTTGAAAGAAAGTGAAGCCTCGCGGGAATAAAAAAATTGTTTATAGTATTTTGCATAAAATCAGTTTCTTTAATTTTATTGACGTATGATTGAATACTTACATCTGTTCAATCTAGGTTCATTTTTCAGATGACTATAATCGCGTGAAGCTGATCAGAGCGGAACCTGAAAAAGACGATGACTTTGTTAATGCTTCATATATTCACGTCAGTTTAAAAATGAATTCGTCAGATACATTTTGGGATGCTACATTAATTTTCTATCTTGTAATTTCCCACGCCTTTTCACAAAAAATGTATGGAAGTACTTATTCCAATCAGTGCTGTTATATTTTGTTTTAGGGTTTCAACAAAGAACGTGCTTACATAGCCGCACAAGGTACATTCTCAGTTTAATTTATGAAAATAAAGTTATATTTCCTCAAAGTACAAATGTTGCTAAAAACTTCAGACAGTTGTGAACACTTTTGGAAATTTATTTAATTGGATGAAATGAATTTTAATACCTTCCTGTTTATTAAGTACACACTTTATCCCAAATTATCAGCATCTTAATAGAAATATGGAGATAATGAAAATTAATTCACCTAAAGTCAGATTTGATAATTAATTAGAGTTAAATGATTTATCAATGTAAGCTATGTAAATAGGTCCTTTCAATCCAAAGACATTAGAGGATTTTTGGACAGTAATATGGCAGAACGACTCCACAAGAATTGTTATGTTGACCAGTCTGTACGAAGGTGATAAGGTGAAGCTGAACAATTATAATACAAAACTGAGATAATGTAACAACAAATCATTTCATTAAATTAAAGTAAAAAAGGGTCAATATACATATATTATTTCCCTTCATAGTTATGAGTACTTTATTATTAGTGAGATGGAAAGCATGACATAAACGTTAATCATCTAAATATTAAGAATTCCTTGAGTTTAAAACATTTTATATACGGAATGTGTTTATGTTGATTTATAATAAATTTCTAATTTTTTTCCTTCCTCCTTTTAGATGAAGTGCCTAAAGTACTGGCCGGATTCAGAACTGGACATTGGACCATATACCATCAGACTGGATACAGTGGACGTGTATGACAACTATATAATGCGTTATTTACTTGTCCAATATCAGGTTACTTGTAATATTAATGCTTTATTTTACTCGATCTTCGTAGCAAATACGAATTTTACGCGTATATTGGTCATTATGTACTTCTTCTTGTAGCCATGTCATATTTCCTTTTGCCTTCATGTCGGACACATATTTTTGCAATGGAGAAATTGGTATTTTGTTTGAATTTTAAAAAAATTTTAACTGGATTGACTATCCGAATATGTAAAAATGACGAAAATTTCATATCCCATCAGCCATGTTCTTGCTATAAACTTGAACATTGAAATTATGAATTTTGAGCCTAGGTATTGTTGTGTAGTGACGTAGGCAATTTAGATTCGTGAATGTCGCTTCGTCTTGTATTTTTCCTGTATTATTTCGTTCAATACAAATTTAAATCGTATGATTGCACTTTTTATGTAATTTAGCGTTACTTCAGACAAAGATTATGGTACAAGTTACGCATGAATAGAGAAACAGAAGTACATTATAAAATCAAAGACGATACATCCGATTGAAATATAATTTGTTGCATGCAAATGACTAAAAGTCAATTATATACGTTAATTTGCACAGAGCAGTTATGTATTTGAAATTTTACATTTTGACCCATTGACCTTTTACTTACTTGTCTCACTTGGTTAGGAAGAGGAAAAAAGAGTGACACAGTTTCACTTTACCACGTGGCCTGATAACTCCGTCCCGGAGGATCTGATGTCACTCATCTGCTTCCGAAATTTGGTCAGGAATGGGCTGACGTCGTCAGACGGACCAATTGTTGTTCACTGCAGGTAAACACTTTATAGAATATTAAAGAAAAGTGAAACGGTGATCAGTTTCAGAAATTTAGTAAAGAACATGAATCCAAAACAAGGAAAAAATCACGGATCTTTGTAATCAACAGAGGTGAGATCAGGTGCCTAGAAGGAGTAAGCATCTCGTCTACCGGCCACACCCGCTGTGAGCTCTCTGTATAGATCGGGTATACGGACTAGTTCTTTGAAAACTAGTATAAAACATAATGTAGCAATTGGTATGAAATATGTTAGTTAAACTACCATCCAATGTATTTGCAAACAATGACATATGTTATAATGGCCATATATTTTACGAAATACTGACTTTAAATGAGATAGATTCTTGTTACTTCATATTATTTGTCAGTAGCCTTCCTCATATTAAAATTGATCGTACTCAGAACGTGTACTTGAGTATCGAATCATTTCTGAGAAATTAACACCATGTGCAGGTGATTGTGAAATATTCAAATATCACTGTCTATAGTTCGTTGGGTATGTCAGTTCAGTAATGACAGTTGGAAACGTGGGATAATATATGAATATCGGGCCTTGCCCGTTATGCAAAAAAAAAAAACCGTTGTATGTAGGACAAAATTGGTTTACAACATCGGTAGTATTTCCGTGTCTACTATTTCCTGAAGGCGGTGTGTATCGGATGATTTCTGCGTTCTTGTTTACATTGTAGACAAATGTTGGAATCTCACCAAATGACATGCAGATAAGGCACTTGTCCTGTCACTTGTCGAAGTTTACACTCAATTTTATATATCGGGAAATTAACACAATAAACTTTTAAAGAATTATCGTAGAGAAAACAAGTGGGTATATCAATATTACGTACTACATAAATAAGGAAAATTGAAAATATACTTATTTTGCTGTAGAATATGGTAATTTATAATTTAAATAGAATATCTTATACATAGCAATGAATATAGATTACCGCAAGAATATTGTTATATGTATTTGTTCAATAAACATGAAGAGTTTTGTTTGTTTTTTTTTTTTTTATTATTTTATTTTATTTTAGTGCAGGGATTGGTAGAACAGGAACATTTATCTCCCTTGATTATCTTCTGGAAGAGGGCGCTGCTGAACAGACGATTGACGTCAAAGGATATGTAGCTTCTCTTCGACATCAGCGCGGGAATTCTGTACAGACTTGCGTAAGGTTTTTGTTTTCGAAATTCGATTAAAATGTATAAATATATATAATATATTTTTATACATTATATGTATATCTCGAAGAGAGATTTATCATACAACTGCTTTTTAAGCTGTTTGCTCTGTGATACATAAGAGAGTAACGTTTAATTATTCATTAAATTGTTACTACTTCTTTTCATATTTTTAGGAGCAGTACCTCTTTCTTCATGACTCACTGATGGAAGGATTCACTAATAATAGTGTTTGCAGAAGCGTTTTGTCGGTACTTTAACCCCGGACTCAAATATTGTGTGGTAGACTTATGCAATCTTTCGTTGGGTCTATGTTCGAGTTGCAAAATATTATTTAAAGGATGAATGAGACGACTTAATTCGTCAATAAAGTAATATATGTTAAGAAACATTCGTAATCATAAAATAAGTTTAGTGTTGAATTCTACCATACTTCAAGGTGAAGCATACAGATATTTCCTAACTAGATATTCCAAAGTTTCAATTATAAACAAAACATTTCAATGACTTGATATTGAACATCTAAACCAAACTCCTCTCAAGTCTTCTTGGTTTCTTTTTTTTCTACTATAATCTCGCTGGACGACTCATTCTTGGTACTGTAAATATAATTGAAAATAACGACCTAAAAGCAATTATTCTAAAAGATCCTAAATACAGCGAGCCCCGATCTTTCGATTGGCGGCAGAACTTCATTTCTATTATGCATTCTGTCGAGGATTATGCTAGATGATGGGTGATATATATAGCAGGAAGACCAAAACACTCTTTCAGAATGGATTAAATTTTTTTGAAATGTTTTAGTTACATATATAAAAGAATGATGTCATAAAGTTACAGACAACATACTAACCATCTATCCTTCCGTTTTCACTCAGTTGGAAGTTGTAAAAGAATTACAAAAACAACAAAAATAATATATTATAGTTAAAGCAGACAGCGCTTGTAAAAATCAGGGATGGGGTAATCGAGTAATCGTAATCGATTGTAATGATTTCTTTTTTTAGTAATCGACGGTAATCTGTAATTGAAGTGATTTTCGATTACTTGTAATTGTAATTCAATCGATTACAGCTTAAATTTTCAATGTAATTATAATTACTTTTTGATTACTTTCGATTATTTTATATAAATGGATGCTATTTTGGAGAATTATTTCCAGTCAGTCACACATAAATATCAAATATAAACCACCTAGTGTAATGTTTAGATTTCCTAACTTTTATTATCATAAGTTTAATAATGTTCTCAATAAAATTTGCATTATAGACCTTCTGGTCAAGTATTAAATAATTCAGAAGTGTATTTCAACGATTTATTAATTAAATATACAGATTTTTCGTGTGCATTTTACATTTGACCCACTGTCCTCTTGCTGTATGTCCTTTTTCATATTTCAGATGTTGAAAAATTTGTCTTGTAATAGGAAATTATAAATAGTAAAAACAGATTTAAGTGGTGTATTAAATATAAATAATTTGGTAAATAAACTACATTGTACTCGAAAAAAACACATGGAAATACATGTATTTATTCATATCTGAAAATGTTTAAACAACTTCAAACTTGTGATTTGAACCTCCATATTTATTGCCTTTTTGAAACATTATTTAATATTATATTGTGAATTACTTAATTAGAAGTATTTGGGCTGCCCGTATGTTGACAGTACACATTAAACATTCTTGTACGTGGTATATGAGTACACAATTGCAGTATCAATGCTATGTGATAATAGCATTACACCCGATTTTATAAAGTTTTCTTCGACATTACACATTCCTAGCATTACTTTATTTTATTAAGTGTTTGAATGGACAGAATGAGAATAAATGTTATCTAGAACGAGCTCAATTTTTCTTCTGAGTAGTACAAATGTTCCAGTCATATAACCATTGTGTATTGACATGGCTTTAATCTGAGAGTTTGATTTTTGTAGAATTTTAAAAAAGAAGTTGTTTTCTCAGCTCATACCTCAGATAACGCACAGATGATGTTTTTCGTGGTAAGGGAGTTGACAAATGCTATTGCTTGCAATAGCAAGGTTTCCAATTCTGTTTTCTTCCTTTTAATAAAAATAAATTCTGAGCCGCAGATGAATTGAAATGGTTAAAACATTTAATATATCATACAAGCAATACAGAAACTGATTCCTTTCATTTTCCACATTTTGAGTAGGAACAACTACAAATACAGATACTTAAACCAAAAAAAACTTTTAACAGTCTAACAGGTGTTCGATTCCGTGGATAAAAGGAAACTATCTAAGATACCAAAAGGTTTCCTATAGTTAAGAGGACCGATAATGGGTCACCTAAACTATTTGAGTCGTGACTAATGAGTTATGAGATACGTGCATGTATAAATATCACAAATTAAACTGAATTCATGAACATGAGTATGTATACATATACATGCATTAATATTGTTTTGATAAGTGTGTGATATCTAATTAAGTTACAATCAGAGTGTATGGATTTTAACGATATGTAATTGTTTTATCATGACCAATATTTAAAAATAATGTACCTCTTTAGTAAGTAGTTTTTAAAAAGACAAAGATGTATTTATATAGATCATTGTTTGCAAATAAGTCTCTCGTGCTTTATTTCCAAAGCTAAAACACTCACTATATGTACAATAGACAAAAGTGACGCGAATGCAGACAAACATGGTAGTCTTGAAGTCCTGTGATTGATTAATATACGTGATTTTACCTGGAATTTGTGGGCACAGCATCAAGCCATTCTATATGGACATTTGTGAATACCTGCCTGCAAAACACCTGCATCAATGAAAAATGAAGATAACAAATAATAATCAGGTCCAAAAGTCCGTTGGAACAATACAGATTCGGAGCAGAGCAAACACAGACCTCTTAAAATATCAGAGGTAGGATCAGATGCCATGGAGGAATAAGTATCCCCTGTCGACCGGTTACACCCGAATTTGCTACGTGTCATGACCGGGCAAACAGAAAAATCCGCATACAATTCAGTTTGAAAATAATGGCGTATCAATATTTTTGAAAATTTCTATCAACACACGACTTAACGGTAGATTGTATTTGCTAATAATGTCCTTGTATCGACCATAGAATTTGTGAAATGTTGACTTTAAACGAGAATGTTGATATCCTTGTTTCTTCAACTTTATTTGTCAATAGCTTACATCGTTTTAGAAATTGTTCGTACATAGAACATGCTTTTGCGAATTCATCAACTGAGAGACATACATGTAAATCCATATGCAGTTGATAATGGTACTAGTATATTATATTTATAAGAGAAGTTGAAGAAAGAAAAGTTGAAGCCATCAAGTTTTTCATAATGTTAATTTATATATTTGTTTCGGTTTCAAACGACAAATCGAATCAACGTAAGAATAAAAAAAATATTTTTAATTGATAAAACGTCGTTGATATATCTAAATGACAAATTAAAACCCACAGTAAGGATCTTCTTTTCATAAAGAAGTTTAGGAATAAATTTTGCTTCATATGAATACAAAAGAGGTCTGCTTATAACGGGGCGCAATTGGCACCATAAGAATTTTAACAGATTGCTAGAAGACCTGATCTCCAAAAACTACAGAGGAATTGTCAATCAGCATCTTTGTGTGTAGGATCAGAATGTTTCTCTTAGCCAAATAATGAACAATGACAATGTATATTTTAAAATTTGCGAGGTTCTGTTTTTATTTACAAAGCAGTTGTCAAAAAGCATGGTCTTTAATGTATCACGGGGAATGGTTGGTTAAAGTGTTGGAAAGTCATACTTCTGATGATATTGATTTTGGTTTCAAATTTTCTAAAAGTTCCTTGGAGTCTGTAAAGTCCACATCTGACGAACACCACTTCTCGAATATGTTGTTTCACAGTACTGCTGAAGTTTTACCTTCAATGCTTTTAATAGTTTGGTGAGGAGTAAAGAAAAGAGATTTGACAAACATTTAGTAGAACCCGCTATGTATCTATGTAAGGATTTTATGTAGTTTAGGAATCCAGTATAGGTAGGGTTATTCAAATTAGATTGTTGGGAATATTGAAAATATTTAAAACTGACAGATGATTTTGAAGAATTTCCCCCTTAGAAAGGGAACTATAAGTTGGATTCACATATCTAATAAACACCACTTCTCGAATATGTTGTTGCACAGTACTTCTGAAGTTTCTCTTTCCCCATTATGAATATTTTGATGAGGAGTAAAGTCAACTCTAATCATTTGTCTGTGATCCTTTTCAACAATTCAAAAAAAATCAAAACTTGTCGCTTCTACTGTTCTTATTATGTTAACCTTGATTTGACCTCGATTTTCCCGTTGAGTGCACATGATTTCAATTATTCAAAAATGTTACCTCGATCTTTTTAAGATCTTAGAGTGCAATTTGCAGAATTGAGCAAATTATTTGATTGATTGTATGTTGTTTAACGTCCCATTCGAGAATTTTTCACTCATATAGAGACGTCACCATATAGCGGTGAAGGGCTTCAAATTTTGACCTTTACTCGCCATTGAGCAGTGAGGGATCTTGATCGTGCCAACGCCTGCCGTGACACGGGACCTCGGTTTTAAGGTCTCATCCGAAGAACCCGCAACTTTCACTTCGAAGTGCCGAGCGCATGGGAAAGGAACAGTTGCTACGCAGTTTTTAATCGACTTAGGTCAGTCGCGGCCGAGATTCGAACTCACGACCTCCCGATCACTGAGCGAGCGCTCTACCGACTGAGCTACCTTGAAAGGTCTTGAGCAAATTAAACCTGTTGTAATCACTGTGTTATAATTGTGTAGGTCCTCATAATATTAACTAAGTAAACGAAATCTTTCAGTTAGATGTTTACATCGCTGTTATTGTTGTAATTAAAACTATTAACATAAACATGTTCGAATTTTAAAAGAGAGAGGCTGCTGACCTGGCACTGATCGATAGACCTCCAATTGATATTGCGTAGGTGACCTAAAAACCAATCCGGATAGATGTCAAATTCCGGACGGCGACACTAATGTATTGTGGCTAAAATTTTGATTCATAAAACCAGGCATTGCTTTGGTAAAGAGGATGACTACACTTAAGGACATGCGAAATTTGCGAAAAAATAAGCTTTTTTCTTTAATTGCAAGAATGGTCAACATTCAGTCTACAACTTTATGTAATTACATAACATAGAAGTGTGTATTTACGAAGTTCAAATCTGTTTTCAAAGGCAAGGGTCATCACAATTTCTTTAATCTCCGTTCGATAATGAGAACGCCCACGTTTTTACTGACTTCATACATGGTCAGCGCATGTTTATCTGTTGTTATACGTTTAACGGTAGCTGAATATTTGCATAAATAATGATGTGTCAAAAGGAGATTAACACATAAACATTTTATCATGGTTAAAAAGAGAAAAAACTGCTTCTTGCATTCTCTCTCTCTCTCTCTCTCTCTCTCTCTCTCTCTCTCTCTCTCTCTCTCTCTCTCTCTGTGTGTGTGTGTGTGTGTGTGTGTGTGTCGTAACCAAGGGTTGTGATATGTTGAATATTATAATTCACCACGTGATTTCTTACCTCAGGTAACTTTGTGAATACTAAATTCCGTCACGTGACTTGTAAGGTTACATATATTGTACTAACTAGAACATTGTGTTCGAACACGTTAAGTCATCTGGCATTAATATAATATCTCCTTTAATTGTATCGGCGTGCTCATATTGTTAATTTCGTTTTAAAACCTTTGTCAGTAGTGTATTTGTGCCATACAGAATGGAAAGGGAGATGGGAAAGAGTGACCACGTTCTTTTTTTCAAACATGTCATTGTTATTTTTCTAGTCTTATTCTAGACCTATTCTTACAATGTTAGCTCCACCTCTCATGCATACCTAATGTTCAATCAAGTGTAGGTAAGTATAAATTCTCTGTATTTGGAAAGCAGTAGGGACAAAAACATTGAATCATTTTATTGTATCAGAGTTTAGAATCATTTTAACATTTAATTTTGGTTCCAAATTGACAGAATTCTTTTACAATTATACAAAAGTGAAATAAGGTTAAGATATAAAAGCAACAGGAGCAACCAAAAAAACTCTAAACCTGGCGTTATGTGCAGTCATCCCTTCCTACCTTATATCAACATGTCGATCTTTCAATTCTTTGTAAAATATTTTGGGTTCTATTTATTTAGAGCTTGGTAGAAAGACTCAAAATAGGGTGTAATGTCCCCTCATTCTTTGAATACTTTTAATTCTTATGTAGACTACGGTGGATTCTTAATTTTCGTGGGGATAAAATTTCGTGCTTTTGGAGAAAACAAAAAAAAACAAAAAAAACACGAATTTGTTGACATAAGTATTCGTTGACAGTTACATGTACGTTGACTAAATATGTCATTATTAAAATTCTTACTTTAATGATCAAAGAATTTCGTCTGGCACATCCACAAAAATAACAATGAAATTCAGTGTTCATCAAAAATGAAGAATCTACATTTATTCAAAACTTAGGCGTCTGATGGAAATATCAAAATAATTGTACTTGGAACATATTTACATGGGCAGAAAGAAGACGCTTCGGTTTATACTGTGGCAAGCAAAAATGTTTATCAAAGTTGACATGAAGGCATAATCATTTCAATGACAATTCAGTCATTATATTAGTTCCTTTTGAGTTATCAATTGACTTGTGTATCATTTTGTGATACTTTGTTTCTTTGTAGTAACTTATTAGCAGAATTTCCAGTGCAATTAACAATACTTCTCAAAAGCTTTCCATTCTTAGCTAGACTTTGTTGACTATGATTTTTTCTTCAAATGATGACTCATAGTTACAAAGGCAAAGGGAAAACAGGAACAAGTGCGTCTGACATTCAAGTCTCAAAAGCAAATTCTTCTCAAGTTTGCGGTTATAATTGCCGAAGTGCACTTAAGGCTATTAAGTTGCAGAGATTTTAAATTCATAACTTATTGGAAGTGAGTACAAACATACTGTATAAATAACATATATATAAATAAAGAGGAAGTGCATAATTTAAAATACTAGTAGTTAAGATCATTTAATAATGTTAGGTTTTTCTGCAGTATGAAGGGGTATATAATACCTTTTAAAAAAGAGAAATGTCTGTTTAAGGATTTTTTTTTTTTTTTTTTTTTTTTTTTTTTTTTTTTTTGTCGTTATTGATAAGCTTTTCTTTATGAAAATGTTTCAAGCTGAGATACATCTGTGCATGGAATGTTCAAATTTGATTGAAAAACCGCAATTCAGGTATATAAAACTAAATCATATACATTTGGCCAATTTCCAGCAAAAAGCGAAGGCACAATTTTAAATCGTCAACATCCTCGTGATTTGGCAGATTTACATGTAAGCATGTGTCCCGGTCTGTCGTGTCCCAGTGGGTTCCTGGTACATGTACGCAGGTGGGGGACCATTATCTACAAATATTTATAAAAAAAAAAAAAAAAAAAAATTTGGTTTTGTATTGTTTTGTATGAAATTGTATTTGTATTTTATTTATATAAAGTATAGTCTTTTAAGATTATATGAATTTTAATTAATCTGAAGGAACACAAAACCCGTGA
Organism: Saccostrea echinata; assembly: GCF_033153115.1. Taxonomy (NCBI): domain Eukaryota; kingdom Metazoa; phylum Mollusca; class Bivalvia; order Ostreida; family Ostreidae; genus Saccostrea; species Saccostrea echinata. The sequence continues at coordinate 7,498,318 of NW_026889778.1, forward strand.
AAATGTAATTACAAAAAAACATCACGAGAATACTAAACCGAAGTCGATGTAAATTGTTTCCCTTATCTAGGTATACAAAGTATTATTGTTAAATGATATTAATCTCACGCCTAATAAAATCAACAAGTGGACAAGTGGCAGGGCTTTAATCTTAATTAATGATGCGTGTATCTAATATTTATTTTAAAAAATATACATATGTCGTCGGAGGCCCTTCATACTTTATAGTCCAGCTGGGGCCCGTTTTACAAAAGAACTTACGACAGGGACCAAAATTTAATTTTGCTTATTTCTTTCTATTTTACATTTATTTGAAAATAATTTAATTTAAAAAAAAAAAAAAAAGAAACTAACAGTACATTTTTATGCTAGCAATTTCAAACAGAATCACCAACTTTACAAAATTTTGCAATCAACTATTTTTTTTTTTTTTTTTGGTCTTAGTCGTAAATTCTTTTGTAAAACAGGTCCCTGGACTATAAAGTATGAAGGGTATCCGACGACATATGTATATTTTTTAAAATAAATATTAGATATATGTATGTTATTTATAAACATCACAGAAAATTGTGGGTACAACCCCCCCCCCCCTTCTTGAGTTTAAGCTTTTGGGCTTCTTGAATTTTCTTTAACGAAATATACCATAGGAATAATCTAGGAAAATCCGAAACAACTTCTTCAATCAAAAAATACTTTACGTAACATCTTATATGTTCTCTGTATGAAACATTTTTTTTTTTGGGGGGGGGGGGGTGATACCCAGATTTCTTCAATGGTATACTTGATAAAATAATTCTTATAAATATTCATATTACGTTTGTCAAAAAGTCCAACAATCCCGGGGTTTAACATTGAAGGAGGGGGGAGTGGGGGAGGGCTGTCTACACATTATAGTCTTCATAAATATATATGACATCACGTAATTATGAAATTTTACTTGAATTCGTAGCATGAAGAGGGGGAATGGTGTTTGGACGCTGTTGTGGCGCTCCATTATTCTGATGTGGACTATCCCCGTGTTGCTTAAATTTCAGGTGTACAGAAACACACACTGTTATTCCGATTACTATGGCAACGGCCAACACCCCGCCCACAACTCCGCCGACAATGCTGGTGCCATCACTGTTTAATTATAAAACAGATTCAATATATGTACAAGAAAAAAAGATATATTATTTTATAGAGAAAAAATCGATTAACAGAATATGTCTCTACAAAAACGTTTTCTGGAGAAAGAAATTAATTCATTTTGACTTTAAGCTTTATAATTCAAATCAACAATCACAAATCAATGGACACCTCAACAGTAAATATAATGCTAAGGTAGACCTGAAAATGTTTGAGTAAACTCAATATTTTTTTTTAATTACTGTAATGACGTACGTGCAGTCCTGTTTACAGTAAAATGCCCCGAAATTCATATCATAATAGCAATATTTGCCATGACAGAGTCCTAAAAAGAAAACAAAACAAAATCATGTGATTCATAATATAGCAAATACAATGTAATGCAAGTTTGGAATTGACATCAAAATATTCAGTATATTTCGCTATGCACTGCTAAGGAATAATGTTTGTCGAGGAAAATACATAAGCCTGCTTTAATTTAATTTGCCACCGGTATAAGCAAATATCGATAGTGAATGCGAATTCCCGGACGTTTCATTGATAAGCTTAAGCAGCAGATATTTTTTAATTTCGAAGTTTTCAAAAAAAAGACATATTCCTAATAAATCATTTTGAATGAAAGAAAACGAAAATGAAAGAGGAAGAGAAGGGAAGAGAAACAACAACAAAACTAAACACAAACAAAAGGGGAATATTTCTTACTAGATAAAAAGTATTACAATAGCATTTTTTATTTTGGTTTAAATATATTGAAATTAAATCTTACCAACAAAAACAGCAAACAGAAAAATGTGTCCAATTCTTACATACGACTCCATTTTTCAAATTATGTGTATTGAACGGTTCCTGTTAATATTTGAGTGTAACCTACCGAAAATTAAAATACACACGATCAATTCTTCAACAAGTTAGCAAGCGGTTCTGATTTTTAAAGAGCTATGCAAAACAATACAGATAGAACAAAAGGTTTATTGTTATAAGTAATTTTAAGGATATCTAAATGTTCTTTCAAGACATTTCAATAGATAAACTCGTCTACATAAGTTGCAGAACGGATGCCATAGACCGTATCATGCTTTGACATCAATAGTTTAAAGCAGATCCAATCAGTTTTAACAATACGAGAAAATATGGCTAATATAAGACAATATTTACCTTATCTCGAACTACCGGTATACTAAAGTTCGAGAGCTTTGATCTGCCCTTCTAATCTTCTATCGCCAATTAACTCTATCTACTAATTTTGAATTCTCCATAACAACTGTTGTCATGTCATTCAAAGGTGGAAAAAACGTCTTTTTATAAGGAGGACCAAGTTTGTTTAAGTAGAAGGCAACAGTCCTTTTTTAAGAATGTTTAATTACAGTGAAAATTCAAAAACTTCTCGAAAACCACTTACTCAGAAAAGATAAAACAGAAAGGAAAGCATAAGCAGTTTTTTATAATATCTTCCAATTCAAAGTAGTGTTGATTCAGATTTGCTACAATCATAGTCACAAGGGCTAGGTACATGTAGTGGTCATTAGAATCAAAGATTTTTTTTGGGGGGTTATAGAAAAAAAAACACAAGTATTATTCTCTTTAACAGCAGGACCACATACATCTTAATTATATGAAAGTCCCCTTGTAGAGTAGAATGAGATTTGTGATTATAGTCCAAGGGATTATGTTGGGTCCAACAAATATTCCTCGAATGAATATAAAAGAAGATATCTTTAACATTGGTAATCTTTAGAAAGGGGTAAAAACATAATCACACAGAGGTTAAGCATGTATAATAAGTATAAATAAGTATAAATTCTAATTCCGCAAATCATGAATTTGGGGACTACTATGAAGTAACAATGAGGGATCAGAGTTATAGAAAGATTACAAATGGAGGAATCTATTCCCATTAACTGCAAACATCCCCACAGAATGTTGATTTATATTAGATCAAGTCGTCGCCACAAGAGGAATGATTCGGTAACAACAGAAGGATAAAGTATTAAGGAAAAAAATTTTCAGAAAATATCTTTTTAAAAACAAGTGGACCATGAAAAGCAAGATCACTGTGGAATTTTTTCCACATAATAAAGATTTCCAAATACAGTCCACGGAGATTAAGGCCCTATTTTGGGAAGCAATGCTTCACATGGAAACTCAAGAAAAATCTACCGGGATATATATCTTGTTTCAAAATTGCAATGAAAATAAAATTAATTCAGCATTTTCATAATGAACATCGTAGATAAGTTCATCCAGCTGTTTCTTGCATACTACAGCCTACCCTCATACAAGCAAAGAATTCGAAGGAATTAAGCTTCGAAAGGCAATCGTTTCTGCGTACCCGGAAGAAATCTATGAGTCATACAACTATAGACAAACCGGGCTTATTCTGTGATCTCTGTTATAATTTTACACCCATAAGGTTCTCATTTTTATTTAATGACCCGTGACAAACAGCACAATAAATACAACAGATTTATAGCTTCAGATATTTCAAAAGAAATACCTTATACAGCTTCGAAACATTTAAACAGATAAAATCTTCAATTGCAACAAACAATATATATGCATAATACTTACAGAATATTTGTAATTATATACAGCATATCAATAAAACACCGACACACTTAAAAGACAAAACAAGCTGCAAATCAAAAGATTTTGAATATTTTTCTTGCTATAATTATTTATGTAAGATTGTACACATTTATAAGACACAAACATATATAACTCACAATTTAGCAATGAATTTAGCATCATTTCTGTCAAAGTATTTTATCTATAGTTAGTAAATTCTAACTTGCTATTGAAAAATGTCTTTTGTTCTTTATTTCTCTATGGTAGTAATTAAGTACAATGTTAACTCAAATGGAAGAAGACTGTTCTGTATGACAAAAAAGACTTGATTCTTTCCTTGATAGATTCATATTTGCTGGTGCTATCCTTTGCCGAACATCAATATCTAAAGGTTTGTTGGGTTGCAATGCCTAGAAATATAGGGAAAAACTGTATTACTGTAGTGTTTTCCCTTTCATTTTAATCTGGTTAACATTATTTCTATACAAAAAAAGAAAAAAGTAATTCATTTTGAATTAAACTTATTTTATTTCATATGTATAGCATAACTGCATAACCGTTCATTAACGGGCGATATTTCCTCTCTACTTTTCTTAAGCATAAAATAAGCATAAAATAATCCCCCCCCCCCTCCTAACCAAATTGAAAATCATGGATTGTACTATGTATAAGGCATTTAAACATTTTACTTATATTTATATGTCCATTATTATGTACCAAAACATATACACTGTACACTGCATGAAAAAGATAAGGGTACTATATTTCTAATGATGATATCATTGTTTGTTGATGCAAATGCGTAAAAGTTTGCTTAGTTAAAAATGTTTATGCATATGAAGTTTTAATCGGACCTTCACCATTTGATGATTTTTTTATATTAAGTAAGCAAGGTATTTCTTTAACTGGCAAATCTTTTAGAATTACTGCTACTCATATTAGATTTATTCCGTATTTTTCAAGTTTTACATGGATTTTAAAATTATCTCTTAAAGTATGAGATATGGAGATGACAAACAATAATCAAGCGCAAAATCCATTGAAACAATACAAATCAGGAGCAGAGCAAACACAGACCTCTAAAAAACATCAGAGGTGGGATCAGGTGCCCTGGAGGAGTAAGCATCCCCTTTTGACCTGTCACAATCGTAGTATTCTCATTGTCATGATCGGGCAAATGGAAAAATCCGTAGACAATTCGTGTTAGATAATGGCCTAACAATTAGTATGAAAAACGTCAGTCAATAGCTTGCCTCGTTTTAGAAAATGTTGGTAGGTTGAGCATGCTATTCGTATTGAATTTCTTGAGAGATATAAACCCATCCGTAGGTGGTATTGCCACATAAAATCAAAAATCATGAACCTTTGATTGAAAAAATGTCAGAAAATTTACGCTTTGAGTAGACTTTAAAGAAATCTCCTATTTTCCAAATTCAGAAAATAAGTTTTTTTCCTATTATTCCAAAACATCGAAATATCTTTATACACGTTTTCCATAATGAACAAGTCAAACAGGTTTACTTGAGGTTACATGTACAGAAGACTTAAAGTATCTGATTTTTCAGTCATAAGAAAATCTCGAGAATTTTTGCATTGTTTCAAATCATTTCTGTGTATTCAAGCATTTTTTTTCCTTCTGTATAAGTCAAATAGTAGTGTGGTTATAAATACAGAATTTGACTTACTGTTATATAAGTCTAACAGTAATGTAATTATAAACATAGAACTTGACTTAGTGATTGATTGATAGATTGTATGTATGTTGTTTTACGTTCCATTAGAGATTTTTTCACTCATATACAAACGTCACCATATACGGTGAAGGGCTTCAATTACCTATACTCGGCACTCGGGGCCATTGGGCAGTGAGAGTTCTTTATCGTACCAACGCCTACCGTGACACGGGATCTCAGTTTTTAAGGTCTCATAAAGACCTTAGACTTTTACTTCTAGTTCCGGGTGCTTGGTGAAGGAACAGTCACTACTTATGTTTACGTCTTAGGTTCGAACCTGGATCTCCCGATCACGAAGCGAACACCCTACCACTAGGCTACCGTGTTATAAACACAGAATTTGACTTAGTGTGATATCAGTTAAACGGATATGTAATTATAAGTACAAAATTTAACTTACTGTGGTGGACGGTTCCTTGTGGGTGGGGGAGAGTGTGAGAATGGTAAATAATGGCTCCATTGTGGGGTTGGACATTCGTCTTCCGTTTGTTGTAGATATTGATCGAGACGCAAATAGTTATTCCAATGATTATGGCAAGTCCGAAAATTCCCCCGAAGATACTTCCTATCAGAGCTCCAGTCTCCAGCTCATTTTCGCTAATGAAAACCAGAATTCTTCTTGTTATAATCGTCAAATTTCAATCCAATATCAATACTTAAATGCAAATATGTTCTTTGAAAGCGAAATCTTTCAAAAATACTACAAATTGTACGTTATTATATAGTTCATAAACACGATGATGTCTGATACATAAGAACAATCAGGGGATAGTATATTATGAGGTTATGTAAATACACATGTAGTTTATTTTATTTATAAGATAAGTCCATAGATTTTGCATGATAGATGTTGCATAAAAATTTATATGTTTCATGAAATTTCATCATGATATGTAAGAGTATTTTTAATGTTCAAAGAATTTTTAAGCCTCATTGTCTGTAACTGAGAGAATTGACATTTCAGTTGCTATTATTTAGACACTGAGAATGAGTTTCAGGTTTTTTAAGATTTATTGCTAATCAAAAATCAGTATATGTGTATAATATTGCATAATTCTAAGGGAAAACGGGAATTCATAAAATATTTGATAAAATTGAGGTTACATTTACTTTGAATTCGAGAGCACTCAGTTTTAACTGATGTTATAAACAGTACAGAAATACGTTTGAGATCATCCTATTTCTCCAACTTCTCGGTCATTTTCTGCAAACGTGGAATTAAAGCCTAGAGATGTTGCGATTGCGCACTTTTTTGCATTAACACTGTACATGTATTAGTTCCTAAAAGATAAGCGTTAACAAATGTGAACATTATCAAATATTTACCATTTGTCTTCACAATAATATAAGTAAGCAATGGAGTAGTAGCAGTATTTATCATGGCTGCATTCTGTGAAACCTAAAATTTAAAAAAAATCATTCATCATTTTAATTCCTTGGCCGTTTTTTAAAATAGAAAAAAGATACAACTAGTACTGTTCAAATCAGCATCAAATACTTGTATATGACCTTTAGATTTATCTTTATATGAACATACACGTAAATATATCAAAGTCCTTTATAGCTATTTTAAAGTGATCTTAGAATGAAACAGTTATAAACATGTATCAGAAAATTCTACTAGTGCTCTTCAATTGTTTTGGAATACTTATAAACTTTCACCAACGTGTAAAGAAGAATACAAATATCATGATCACATCCATAAGTTAAATTTAAAAATGGATTTTAATATCGTTGTTACTAAAGACGTAACTCACCAAATAGAAAACACGATGTGTATATTCCGAAAATTAAACTCAAGACGGCCATGATTCTTTTCAAATAAAGGTAAAAATGTCACAATAGACCAAAGCAAGCCTTTTAGACTAACAAATTCAGTTCACGCTACATCTAAAAACAAAAGAGGGGTGTGCGTAAACCATCTGCCAAAACGGCGATGAGATATTTAAACTTGTTTAGATAGACCAGTTTTATTTTGAATTGAAAGAAGGTTTTTAAATGTCATATTTGTCTCTGTTTCTATTTCTGTCTTTTTTTTTAATTTTAATTACGTATAGTGCTTTGAATGAATTACACCTAGTTTGTATGTTATTAAGCGTCGAGTCAATTAATCGTTAATAATATTATTTTTTAGGTATAAAAGATTTACATCTCCTTAGTTTGCCAATATGTGTATTTAAGTATAAGATAGCAAAAAAAATATCATTTATTTATACAGAGAAAATGACACAAAACTCAGTGTAGAATTTATACTTATTTATTGTGGCGAGTATTGGCCGTGGCACAAGAAAATACAAACATTGTGGGATGCCATTTCAACTGGGCAATCCCACCAAATTCAAACACCATGTGTGTTTCAAATTCCAACCGTCCCGGGTTTACCGCGGAGGGTCAGCACACATACAAACTGTTCAAAATCAACATACAAACTGTTCAAAATCAAAGTCATATCTCAAACTTCAAATATCAATCATATCAACTTCACATATGAAATCTTGTACATAATATATATCAATTATCTCAAACTTCATAGATCAAACATCTCAAACTTCAAATATCAAACTTTTTCATATTTCAAACTTGTACTATATATTACAGCTCTAAAGTATATATCACTGTCACCAAGAGTAAGCTTATTAGCTTAGTTTACACTAGCATTAGCATATCAACAAGGTGACAGTTCAGTACAAGTTTCACACAAATATTCAGTTATCAGTTGACTTGGTGTGCGCAGACGCCACATGGCTGCAAGCTGGCACAGATTGCAGTCACCCCACACATTGGGGGAAGCAAAACAAGTCAACTGTTCCACGACCAATACTGCCCAAGACCCCCCTCCCCAATGGGTACTTGCACACATCTTGATGTATGGATGTGTTCATCCTTCAGCAGACTTGGAATTAATTTTGAATTTCCCTCTATTAAGAAAGGTGCTATAACACATTAAGTAATCAAAACTTGCCAATGAAATATGGTGAGCAGAGCAAACATCTCTGAAACCTCTGAAACAAAGAGGTGGGATCAGGTGCCATGGAGGAGTGAACACCCTCTGCCGACCGGTCACACCTGCTGTGTCCTTATCATGACAGGGAAATAACAGGAAAATCTGTCGATAATTCAGTGTGTAAATAATATAAATGGTCTAACAACTACCAGGAAGTATGAAAAACATCAGTCAGCATTTGACTTAGTGATAGATTTTATTTGCTGACAAGGTCATTGTATCGACCATAGAACTTACGAAATGATGACTTTAAACGAGACTTGATATTGTGATATGATATCATATATATATATATATATAATGTCATGTATCTCACCTATTCCCTCAATGCCTAATAAAGCTTTGGTCTTGTAAAAAGAAACTTCCCTACTATCCTGCCTCACAAATGTATATGCCACCTTGCAATCCATTTACATGAAGTTTACCATTGCTTGTTAATTTTTTTTTTTTTTTTTTTTTTTTTTTTTTGAATTGTCCATTAGCCAAGGCAAGTTTTATATATAGGTTGTAATTCATCAAAACAAATATCTGGAGATTTATAACCAAATAGGGGGAGTTTCATTCATTATCATTACATATAGCACAATTCTCAATCCATGAAAATTGCTAGGAAAGCCAACGCATATGCTGCTATTTGATGAACCAAGTTTCATGTCACCGAAGGTGACACATTCACTCTCTAATTAGCAAATTTAAGCAGAGCTATTTGAAATCCTTAATTACATTTCAAAACCTCCAGTTTCAAGGTTGAATCTTACTATATTCCTATTGATACCCAAATATGTAGTTTCTTGGGAGATTCCCAACACAAATGTGAATTACACAATTATAGGAATAGATCACACTACTTAGTGATGGTTACCAATGGTTGTAGAACTGTCAATTACAATGATATTTTGAAAACATATGCTGGTCTTAATGATATTCCTAGAAAAAGATACATTACCTGATACATGTAACAAGTTTATTCAAATTTATACTTACCAATAACCAGTTTAGCTGCAATGAAGATATCTGGCACGTTGACAGTGCCAATTTGAACCTGTGATTTTTAGGCTGCAATTTTATTACAGATGCTTGTCATACTAGTATACTCAACTTATCTTTATTTATGTGTTAATTCCTTTACCTCTGATAAAGAGTCTTTCAATAAACATTATTAATGCCTGTGACACATGTATGCACATCAGAACTCTATACAGCTCTGCATGACCATATTGTTCCAGTGTAGTACAAAATGCATAGCAAAGTATAAAATTCTTTTAAGTATAGATATTTGATTATTAATGACACCAATTGGAGATATATTTTCATATGCAATGAGCCTGAATATAACTAGTACTGCTATCAATATGGACTTGATCCAAAAAAGGAAATTATATTTTTCTGGTGTTCTGATTAAAAACAAAACCAAACTCATTAAAAATGTAAACTAAATGCACACCCTGAAGTCTTAGAATCAGCATTATATACATGTACAAAATTACAAAATATAAGCAACTTGCAAGGAGTTTTCAGATCCAAACACCTTAAAATGTAAGCCCAATGCCCGAAGTCAAACAATCGGCATTATCTCTATAAAATTACAAAATTTAAGCATCCTTCTAGGACTTATGAGAAATAATTGCTACATTATTAAGAATTTAAGGTACATGTACTTGACAAAGTCTTTCTTTGGGTCACTTCTGATGTCTAAAGACAACTAAATATAATTAAAATAAAGCCATATATTCATTTTGCAACATACAACATACAATGGGATGAATGTTCTATAAGTTTTAATTGCTTTACAGAAGTAATTGTAATTTTAACTGGTATTTGGAAGACTGAAATCTTAAATTACATGGTTACTCCAGATTGACACCTACTCCTCGAGCATTTTACCCTTGACATATCAAATATCCGATATCTCTATTGAAAGTTATTTCTTGTCCCATAAGTTCAAGACAATGAGGTTTGACTGTATTGACTTTTTTGATTTAATAATTGGTCATTAAGGTATACATGTATTCATAAATAAGTGATCACAAAAACATTCTTGTACAAGATGTTGCAATTTCCAACATTTCATCTGCACTCTACAGGATCATAACAAAGATATCCTAATTCCAGTAATAGAAAATGGATGTTTATCTAAAAATATTTTGCATTTTCCTTTTCATTCAAACTTAATCAATGATATTGATAAATTATGTGGTTAAACAATGATAAATCCCCCCCCCCCCCCACTGTTTGTATTACAAGATCATTTTTTCCAATTTAATAGCTAGCAAATAGAATCCTCAATGAGAGCACCTAAAGATACGAGATTTGAGAAAGGCCATTTCTAGAGGTTTACTGCTCCCAGACCCCACACAATTAAGATCCCCCTGTTTCAAGTCATATATATTGAGTTGGAAGCTGTGTAAATCTGTAATAACTACTGATATGCAACTGATCTTACGACTTACCTATATATCAGAGCCTCCTAAATTTTCACAACATTAGTCTAAAATTTCATGAATACAAAGCACTGAAATCCAGGAAAGCCCTGGAGCATTTAAATAAATATGACAATACTCTTCTCTGGGCAAGATAGGTGGTTTCATTCTCCCTTTTATTTAAATACATCACATACTAAAGATTATTTAGTCTGAGCCCTGTTGCAAGTAGTGCCTAATAGTTGGATTTGAAATATTCACCAAGTTCTACTTTTACAATGACACAGAACATTGTATCGGTTATATTACTTAGTACCTGAATTTATACAAAAACTAAATTTAATCCTCTCACAAATAGAAACCAGCTAATATAAATATATAATAGGTCCAGAACATTCTACTAATATAACCGGACATATGGCAAAGTTAAGGCTGCTGTACAATGTGCACCTAACAATAGCATCTACGCAAAATCTATTGAATTATTTTGACCTTAGTTTTGAACAATTCCAGGCAACTGCAAGTCTTTTGTCCTTATTTAGAGAAAATTCTATGGTAAAATTATAATATGATTTGAATGTATTTTTGAAAGATTATTTTATTGTGACATAATTTTGTAGGATTAACTGGTTAGTTATATCTAAATATATTTTGTTTTCAACTTGACTTTCTGGTACTTTTGTTTGAAACTTAATAGTGTTTTTTTTTTTTTTTTTTTTTTTTTTTTTTTTTTTTTTTTTTTTTTTTGTTGTTGTTGTTGTTGTTGTTTTTTTTTTTTTGTTTTTTTTTTTTTGTTTTTTTTTTGGTAAGCCCCCCCCCCCTTTCTTTAGAAAAAACAGAAATAAATTCTACACCATAAGCTTGAAAGGTAACACTTTAAGCAATGATTTTTTTAGAAGCAATATCTATACACTGTATAAGCAGTCTATTGCTTATATTTTGGTCTCATTCTACAATGGCAAAGATTAATCATGATACATGTACACATTCAACTGATTTATGTATTTCAAAGGTGGTGGATGTACCTGATGTATTGGATTGTGATGATACATATATTCAATGTCTGGTTTTCCAACTGGTTCACAGACTATTTGCAATTGTTTTCTTTGACTTATATTGGGGCCCATCCTCACTGTGTCCACAAAAAGGTCCGACCGAGTTTCCATATTGTTGTTCCCTTATTCTGGGTTTGCATTTTCCGATTTCGACGCAGTATGAAACAAAAGGACAATAATTAATGTTGATAACCAATATTTGATCATTTAATAACAATACAAAGGTAAATTAATTATTTTTTGGCATAACCGCGTGTGCGTCGTCTGCTTCGTAAAAATTTGAATCCAGCATCATCCGCCTTATTTAATAAACATCAACAGTAATACAAGCATTAAAATGGTTGAAAAACAATTCATAAATGGGAAATTATACGATTTTTTTAAATTACAAAGCAAAAATTAGATGTATTCTTTGCAAGCATTTGATATGCGTCTTTACCTTTGAAAGGTTCAGCAGAAAGGAATGTGAAGAACAAACCCGACCCTTTATATAGACAACACCTCCTGTGTCATCCAAGCCCGACTCTTAAAAGCCAACGTACAAGGGACCTATATACTAGTATATAGGTCCCTGCAAATATACTTTTCTCGTAAAATAAAGGCATCTATTTTGTATACACAAATAGATGCTATTATTAGCTTTCAAATTTAATTACCCTCTCATATTAAATATTATATATATATATATATATATATATATATATATATATATATATATATATATATATATATATATATATATATATATATTAGGGATGGCAATTTGTAACCGGTTAACCGGTTACTCGATCGGAACGATGGAAATCGATTAGAAAATTTGTAATCGGTTAGTCGAAAAAAATTAAAATACGTGTAAATTTCCTTCGAACTCGATTTACAATGTTAAAAAATTCCATCTGAATATTGAAAAGTTATGACGTTACTACATTTAATTCGGCAGATTTGGAGGTAAATAATTAAGACTATGGAGATTGAAATCGTTCGGATAATTAGTCACTTTGCTAAGTGTTATTTGCTGTTTACACACCATGTTTACCCAGCCTGTCCTAAATTTATTTAATGATATTAATTAAATTTCTGTTGAGTGCTGTTAAATGATTGCAATGTGTATCTTACCCGTCCATCTTTCGCAGCTATGTGTCAAATTATATTTTTAAACAAGCATTGTGAATTAAGTGACAGTTCAATAGACAATAGTTTATTCTCACTAACTGTAACAACAGTATAGAGAGGATATTACAAACATGACACATTAACAATAAAGCATGTGTGAGAAAAAGAAAAACAGTGAAAAAACGACAGTGTCATAAAGCCAACTCTCTCTGTTATAATCCCAATAAATTTACACAGTTTAATCAGTTGATCTTTTCTGTTTAAATTAAGTAATTGTTCAAACTTATAAAACATATAAGATTTGTATAATAATACTTGGGCAAACATTTAAGTCTAGAATTCTTAATGTATGTGTCAGTACATTTAAATAAATAATGAAATCCATGTCCCATTTTCTTATATGGACACAAGTGAAATTCTGTTTTCTCGTGCATTATTATACCATTTTCCTGTCTCAATTGGAAGCTTAGCATTTCCAGTTCTAAAAATACAATATTTCAAAGGAACTTTAGAGGGTAAATTCAACAAATATTCCTCCAAAGTTAATTATATTTTTAAACAATCTATAATTAAGACTTTTGGTGAATTATACAAGTCACTATACCACAACTGTTTAAACTGATCTACAAGACTTAGTAACATTTTGCACCTAAATGACAATGCACAATGACCTTGTGTTGTAACATTATCAATTTCTTTGATATCGAAGAGATGTTTCATGGTTTCCTTGTTCTCTGCTTACCTTTCGAAATTGAAATAAAATATAATGTATAGCGTACTAATCAAGCATTAACAGAAGATTACTTAAGTCTATTTCAGTTTTCTTGTGTGTATAACTAGAGTTTACTTGAAAAATAAAATATCAGGAAAATGTGTATTTGCACTTCCAACTGTCACAATAGATTAAAAGTATCAGATGAATATTGAAATCTCGCATTAAACGGAGCCGTATGAAAACCATCTCTCCTTCTGTCTTCAATAATTCATAAGTGAAAAAATAATTAGATTATATGGATCCCAGCTGACAAAGCAGGTCACAACATCGTCTTTGTTTGTAATGAAATACGGAGATAACGATCTGTAAGATTCATTAACAGCACTGAAAAAGAAACTTCAGGTGTATTGTACAACAACATATTTGAGAAGGGTGTTAATCTGTTGAGGATACTTAAAAACTCTAAAGAAATGTAAGGAAATTTGAAATCGCAAAATTTTATCAAAATCAATAGCACCAAAACGTACAACTTTTCAAGATTTTATACAACCATTCTCCGCGATAAATTAAAGTCCATGCTTTTTGACATTATAGAAAACTGCCTTTTCAATAAAAATTTCAGTAAAAAACTACTGACTAATAAAGCAAAACAGCACCTGGCCTGCTTGGGAGACATCTTCCAATATGAAGAACTCATTCTTAATAACAGCAAGGGAGAAAAAACGTTCATTCTTGTTTGGAAAATGTTTAAAAGTCTTTCAAAAATAGCGAGACGGTATGGTTCTTTTTTTTTTAAATATACACTATACATTTATTGGTCAAAAACTTAAATAATTGGATAATTGGTTTAAATACCTAAGGCCTTTTAATTCTTAATTGAACCACTCTTCATAAACTGATCGTCCATAAGGAGAAGGACAAGGCCCAAGTATATTATATACCAATGACTGTGGAATCATTTTAATTCGTGGGGGACAATGTTCGTGGGCAAGCTTTGTTCGTAGTAATGTAAATTCGTTGGGAAGGGTGACCCACAAAATCCACGAAAATTGCTTTCCTACGAACAATGCTGATTCCTCAGTACCTTACTTAATGCCATGTGAAATTGTTTACATCTTTTTTCAAAGCCAAACGGTTAAATAATTATGATGAAATTACTGAAAGAATATCAAACGGGTTAAGTTTCACTTATTCTACCACAGATAATGTTTTTGTCTTACATTCTCTAAATGAGTTATATAGTTTGCTGAAGAGGAAAATGTATTAAGCGTTTATAAATTTCTCAATGTGAAAAGAAAAAGTTTATGGGAAAAGCTTTCAAAATCATGATATTATTGGACAATGTTTTGATGTGATTAGTGAAAAATAAATGTACTCTGAAAGTAAATCAAAAATTGTCGTAATTCATATCTTTGCTAAGTAGTTTTCATGTTTTCTTTGTTGGACAATGGTGATACCAGTATCTTCTTTTCGTTTCTCTTCTGGATTTCTCGGACCTCTCTTCTTTGTTGGACAATGGTGATATCTTCTTTTCTTTTCTGGATTTCTGGGACCTCTTTTCTTTATTGGACAATGGCGATATCTTATTTTTTTCTGGATTTCTAGGACCCCTTTTCTTTATTGGACAATGGCGATATCTTATTTTTTTTCTGGATTTCTAGGACCCCTTTTCTTTGTTGGACAATGGTGATATCTTCTTTTCTTTGCTTCACTTCCAGGACCTCTTCTTCTCTTTCTAACAACGGTTTTTTCTTTCTTAGTTTATTTTTGGTCTGTGTCACGTGTGTGTTCCTTGTTTTCACTGTACCCGGTTCGGAAAACAAATAAAAGTATACTCTGATTTTAGTGATAACAATTTGTTAAATGTTCATCTTTGTTACATGAGATTTTCAGTAATATCTGGGGTTCAGAGTTTATGTTAATATATATCATGTCGAGAATTATGTTCCTGGTAGAAAATCCTTTTTCAAAATTATATCATTTATAACAATAGATCACAAAATGTAATGAAAGAATTTCCATGCCTGGTAAAGAACACAATAATTTCTATCTAATATTTAATAAATAAATAAATGGATAATATAAATATTTAAAAGAAAATGTCAAGAAAAATCAGATAAGGTTTTTTTTTTAATTTTTGCTAAAAAATTATTCATGAAAATAAAACACATTATTTTTAGCATTTTTTAACTAATGCATAAAAAAATCATGTTAAAACAATAAATATCTTTTATCAATATTTCCATGCTGAAACCATGTTTCAGAAGAGATGTCAAACATTATTGTTGCTGTAGAATTCCTCCTTCAATAAATACAGGTAAAGCTAGTTCATAAATGATTGTAGATCCTACCTGTACCCCTTACAGGACCCCTTAATTGAGTGTTATAATTATGTTCCCCAAACGAAGTTGGGGAACATATTGTTTTTACTCTGTTTCTTATTATTATTATTAAGTCTTCCGTTCACAACGGAAGACTTATAGTGATTGTATTGTTTCTTTTTATTATTATTATTATTATTATTATTATTATTCCTCCCAAATTTTGTGAGCGCGATTACTCAGAGATGGTTGGATAGATTTTCACAATTTTTCACATGATAGTAGGCTGATATATGAAGTTTATATAAAATTCCGTTTTTTGAAAAATTCACTTCCGGTCCGAAGTTACGGCCGAATTTCCACTTTTTAAATGCACTTTTGTCCGGAATTTTTCTCGGAAACGGTTTGAGGTAAAGATGTGAAATTTACAGGAGTATTAGATCATGACATTCTCTTTGTTTCGAAGTTGTTTTCGTGTGTTTCCGGTACTTCCTGTCCGAACCGGAAGTGAACTTGTGTTTGGTCAATTTTCAACTTTTTTGTTTTTTAATATTTTTTCAAGATATTATTATGTATAACAGAGGTTATTCTACAAATATTAAATATATAATTTGTTTTGAAATCAGATTCCACATTTTGCAGATTTTCGGTACCCTCATTTTCCCTATTTACCTAGTGTGTAGACAATGGGCAAAGAAAGATAACTCTGACTTGTAAGTGAAAATAGAACTTTCGAGATAAAGGCGGAAATAGTATCGATGACGTAAGAGACATATACACTCTCCATATCAAAATATTTAGACGTTCCATATTCACTCTTCTAAATATAAGAGTACGTTGGTTACCACTTCCAATGCATGTATAGTTTAAGTTGCCAGTGTAGTGTAAGTCTGTATTGACAGTTAATTTATTTACACATGAATTTATCTAAAAAAAAAAAATTAATATATATGCTAGGTACCTAATTCAAGTAAATATATTATAAGCACTGAGTATACATTTATAGTGATGGACAGGAATGCAATTTTATCTATCTCGTATACTAAGTTCAGAATACGATAGTTATAAGCCTTCTATAATGCAGACGATTTATTATTCTCTATGATTTGAATGCGAAATTATCCCGATTTCCGAGTTTTATTTTCGATATTAAAAAAAATATTACATACACTCAAAAAGGAATTGAGCGATAGAAAATTGTAATACAGTACTGTTTTAAAGCCTTTATAAATAAATTGATATCTGCCACTTAAAAGAAAGAAAATCAATCTGTAGATTAGATTTTGTTATTACATGTAAATTTGATAAAAAGTTAAATTATTTATGACACATGATCTATATTCTACATACCCAAGGAATTATAAAAGATGAGAAAAGACGATTATTGGGCATGGATTCTTGTGAAATACTCAAAGAGTTAAAAAAAGATATGTGAAAACGCGATTCTGTGTGAAATAATGGTACGCTATATGTTTCTTTTGAAAAAAAAAAACATGAAAAAAAAAATTGCACAGGTCTGTTATTATGTGGGATAAGTATACCTGAATGAACACAATTTTATGCAATGATATATAATTATTTACATGCAACTGACGTCCGTACTTTTCCTTATAATTCATAAAACATAAAACTATCTAATTCCTTTGAAGACTCCCCCCCCCCCACCCCCACCCCACCCCCGTCTTGATTAATATTTGGAGACGTTCGTGCAGCTAGGCATTTGAATTATATATTCGTTTTAGATTTAAATCTGTAACATGTGAATATAATTACCATTTACATGTATACAGAATTTCATATTCTATAATGGTAGATTTGTCATTATGAAATGTTGAATTTACGTCTGAGAGAGAGAGGGGGGAGAGAGAGAGATTCCCTCTTAATCCCGATCCTCCTATCCATTTACATAGAGCAAAAATTAGTTCTATATCGGTCACGCCCATTCTTAATTAAATGTTTTCTGATTTCATAGTCAGTCATGGTCACATCCTGTATATTTTTCAGCTTAAAAAGTATCACACGAAGTGCACCTGTGTTGACCTGTCAATCAAAATCACTTGACGCTGTATGCACTGCAATTACGTAGCCTGAGTTCGAAATGATCTTGAAGTATGATCTTAAGTAAATCTGATGCAACAAACTTGTGAAAAAATAGAATAAAATAAAAAATAAAATATCTCGGTATTATGAACTTTGATTGTGGGACGTGGAGACCGGTCCTTTGGATGAGATCGTATAAATCGAGGTCCCTTTTTGCAGAAGGTGCTGGCATAAAAAAGATTCCCCTCTGCTCAATTGCGATAAGTGCCAAAGTATGGGACAAAAATTTGCAGTCTCCACCGGAGAGTGGTGGCGTCTCCATGTGAGTGAAAAATTCTGGAGAGGGACGTTAAACAACATACGTATAATCAATCAATCGATTGCTGAAGAATTACTGTAATTGAATAATCTGTCTTATAGGTCTGCTGTCAAATCTTGATATTATAACTTTACAAAACTCAGATACTTTAGGTTAATGTGATACTAACTTAATTCATTATATTTTTTTTTTATAACACCATACACAATTATGCCAAAACATACACACAGTGAAGTTTATGATAGTACGGTGTTCGTCTGTTTGTTTGTCTTAGAAATGATTGCAAACAATTTTTTTTAATTGCTAATGATATATTACGTATATCTCTTATAGGTGCCAAATGCATTATACAAGATTGATAATGAAAATCAAAGTACCTTAAGTACTGAAAGGACTTTTTTTCCAGTTATTTTTTTCTTTCACAGTAAATATGATATGTATGTTTTTTACACAGAAAAAAGCAAATTCTTACAGATTTAGAAGAACGGAAGACTTTTTTGTTGCCATGGCAACAAGAGTCTAGTTATTATTATTATTATTCCTCCCAAATTTTGTGAGCGCGATTACTCAGAGATGGTTGGATAGATTTTCACAATTTTTCACACGATAGTAGGCTGATATATGAAGTTTATATAAAATTCCGTTTTTTGAAAAATTCACTTCCGGTCCGAAGTTATGGCCGAATTTCCAATTTTAAAATGGACTTTTGTCCGGTGTTTTTCTCAGAAACGGTTTGAGGTAAAGATGTGAAATTTACAGGAATATTAGATCATGACATTCTCTTTGTTTCGAAGTTGTTTTCGTGTGTTTCCGGTACTTCCTGTCCGAACCGGAAGTGAACTTGTGTTAGGTCAATTTTTAACTTTTTTGTATTTTAATATTTTTTCAAGATATTATTATGTATAACAGAGGTTATTCTACAAATACTAAATATATAATTTGTTTTGAAATCAGATTCCACATTTTGCAGATTTTCGGTACCCTCATTTTCCCTATTTACCTAGTGTGTATACAGTGGGCAAAGAAAGATAACTCTGACTTGTAAGTGAGAATAGAACTTTCGAGATAAAGGCGGAAATAGTATCGATGACGTCAGAGACATATACACTCTCCATATCAAAATATTTAGACGTTCCATATTCAATCTTCTAAATGTAAGAGTGCGTTGATTACCGCTTCCAGTGCATGTAAAGTTTGAAGTTGCCAGTGGAGTGTAAGTCTGTTTTGACAGTTAATTGATTTACACATGAATATATCTAAAACAAAAATTAATATATATGCTAGCTATAGGTAGCTAATTCAATTAAATATATTATAAGCACTGAATATACATTTATAGTGATGGACAGGCATGCAATTTTATCTATCTCGTATACTAAGTTCAGAATACGATAGTTATAAGCTTTCTATAATGCAGACGATTTATTATTCTCTATGATTTGAATGCGAAATTATCCCGATTTCCGAGTTTTATTTCCGATATTAAAAAATATTACATACACTCAAAAAAGGAATTAAGCGATAGAAAATTGTAATACAGTACTGTTTTAAAGCCTTTATAAATAAATTGATATCTGCCACTGAAAAGAAAGAAAATCAATCTATAGATTAGATTTGGTTATTACATGTATATTTGATAAAAAGTTAAATTATTTATGACACATGATCTATACTCTATATACCCAAGGAGTTATAAAAGATGTGAAAGGCGATTCTTGGATTCTTGTGAAATACTCAAAGAGTTAAAAAAATATGTGAAAACGCGATTCTGTGTGAAATAATGCTTCGCAATATCTTTCTTTTGAAAAAAAAAAACATGATAAAAAAATTGCACAGGTCTGTTGATATGTGGGATGAGTATACCTGAATGAACACAATTTTATGCAATTATATATAATTATGTACATTGTACATGCAACTGACCTGTACTTTTCCTTATAATTCATAAAACATAAAACTATCTAATTCCTTTGAAGCCGCCCCCCCCCCCCCCGGTCTTGATTAATATTTGGAGATGTTAGTGCAGCTAGGCATTTGAATTATATAATCGTTTTAGATTTAAATCTGGAACATGTGGTTATAAATACATTTACATGTATACAGAATTTCATATTCTATAATGGTAGATTTGTCATTATGATACTGAAATGTTCAATTTACATGTCTGAGAGAGAGAGAGAGGAAGAGAGAGAGAGAGAGAGAGAGAGAGAGAGAGAGAGAGAGAGAGAGAGAGAGAGAGAGATTCCCTCTTAATCCCGATCCTCCTTTCCATTTACATAGACCAAAAATTAGTTCTATATCAGTGACACCCATTCTTTATTAAATGTTTTTTGATTTCATAGTCAGTCATGGTCACATCCTGTATATTTTTCTGCTTAAAAAGTATTACACGAAGTGCACGTGTGTTGACCTGTCCATCAAAATAACCTGACGCTGTATGCACTGCAAAAAAGTAGCCTGAGTTCGAAATGATCTTGAAGTATGATCTTTAAGTACATCTGATGCAACAAACTTGTGAAAAAATAAAATAAAATAAAATATCGCGGTATAATAAACTTCGATTGTGGGACGCGGAGACCGGTCCTTGGGATGAGATCGTATAAATCGAGGTCCCGTGTCGCAGAAGGTGCTGGCACAAAAAAGATTATTCACTGCTCAATGGTGATAATTGCCAAAGTATAAGTATACTCCGGCGAGCGGTGGCGTCTCCATGTGAGTGAAAACTTCTCGACAGGGACGTAAACAACATATAATAAATCAATCAATTAATCGATTGCTTAATAATTACTGTTATTGAATAATCTTTCTTATAGGTATGCTGTCAAATCTTGATAGCTGATAGTACGGTGTTCGTTCGTCTGTTTGTCTTAGAAATGATTGCAAACAATTTTTTTAAATTGCTAATCATCCTTGCTCTATGATATACGTATATCTCTCATAGGTGCCAAATGCATTATACAAGATTGATCATGAAAATCAAAGTACCATAAGTACTGAAAGGACTTTTTTCCAGTTATTTTTTCTTTCACAGTTAATATGATATGTATGTTTTTGACACAGAAAAAAGCAAATTCTTACAGATTTAGAAGAACGGAAGACTTTTTTGTTGCCATGGCAACAAGAGTCTAGTTATTTTTCTTCTTCTTCTTCTTCCTGGGTACTTTCTTGTCCGCGAGTGATCTCGTCAACTACTCATCCGATTGAGGTGAAACCTTTTTAGGGTTAATAGGCATGTTATGTAGATTTGCGGAATCAAGGTCATTTTGAGCGCACGTGCATGCACGTGCGTGCGCGTGCAATGCGTAAAATGACCAATATACTTGATATAGCTGTAACTTTTATATTTTTTGATGAAATGCTTTGATACTCAGAATATAAGGATATATTAAAAGTGTAAACAAGATGACATGGTCAACATGCACATGCATGCACGTGTGCGCACGCGCAAAGCGTAAAATGACAAATATACTTGATATATTTGTAACTTTTATACTTTTTGATGAGATGCTTTGATACTCAAAATTTTTATATATATTAAAAGTGTAGACAAGACGACATGGTCATCGTGCACATGCATGCATGCATGCATGCACGTGCGCGCGCGTGCAATGTGTTAAATGACCAATATACTTAATATAGCCGTAATTTTTATATTTTTTTATGAAAAGCTTTGATATTAAGAATATACAGATATATTAAAAGTGTAGAAAAGATGATGTGGACATCATGCTCATGAATGCACATGCGCGCGCGTGCAATGTGTTAAATGACCAATATACTTAATGTAGCCATAACTTTTATATTTTTTTATGAAAAGCTTTGATACTAAGAATAAACCGACATATTATAAGTGTAAACAAAATGGCATGGTCATTATGAACATGCATGCAGGTGCGCGTGCGTGCAATGCTAAGATGACCAATATACTTGATATAGCTGGAACTTATTTATTTTTTGATGAAATGTTTTAATACTGAGAATATAAAGATGCATTAATAGTATAGATGAGATGACATGGTCACCCTGCACATGCATGCACGTGCGCGCGTGTGAAATGCAAAAAACTATCAATATACTTCATTGGCTTATTTAATGAAGCTTACAGGAAATAAGACACCAAAAGGGTGTTGGGGAGCGTTTGGGGAACATCTGTAACGGTCCCCGTTACAATTATAACTAGTTAGATGTTGGTTTAGTCCAGTGGACGTTCGGGGAACACACCGATCGCAAAATGTGATAACAGAATTTTCATGCCTATTAAAGAACACAATAATTTATATTAAATTATAAGAAATAAACATGTATACAAGTTATATATCATACATTAAAAATGGCACAACTCTGTGACTTATGCAACCATTCATACAGAATTACACAGAATATAGTTCTTTTTCAGGAAGCTGCCCAGCAGCCATAACACTGTCAATATGTAAACCAGAACTCATTATTTATGTTCCAAATTGGTTTCCACTAGTACTTTGGTGGCGAGGTGTTATTGGACAAAACCTCATCATAAGATGGTGGTGGTGGTATATTTCCTGTGGACGAGCTCTGGCCTGGGAAGACAGATGATGTTTGGACGAAGGTTTGAGAGGTAATCCCTGAGTATGGTGGAGCAGTCGGAGTGGTATACATGTATCCAGTGGTAAAGACCTGAGGTCGGTGTGTGTATCCCTGAGAAAACGTCACTTGATCTGTAAATAAGAAATGTGTTATCATTTACATTGGTCTTAATGGTAGGATTTTTTTTTTCATTTTTTCCAACATTCTTTATAGATTGTTTTGAGTAGGCCTAAATTAGCAAGAGTTATTTCCCGCTGGCCGCCATATTGGAGGTCAACTGGTCATATTCCTTCATTATTCTTCCAACTTTAACTTTTTATACTGGCAATTGTGGGCTAGGAAGCATTGTTTTTCTGAAATATATACATTTGTTGAATCCTCCTTTATTTCATAATATTTATTCTATAAAGATTCTCCCCCAAAAATATTTCTACTACACCCTCTTAAATTTGGTAAGACAAAAAGAAAAAATTACTAGGTTGACCACCAAGATGGCGGCCAAGGGAAATAACTCGTAGAGAAAATACGTCATATGAAAACTATCTATATTTCCAAAATGAAATTAAAGGATAAATGATTCAACTTAAATTTTTTTTCATTATTCTTATATTGCTTTATGGATAATCTTGTGTAATATATTCCTAGTTTGTGCTGTAAGTTACAGTATTCATTATTTCATTCTATACTTAATTCTATAACAGTTATATACATCCATTAGATTTATATTTTATACCGTGTTTATTACCACTATATATTACCACTATACATGTGCCTGTAGATATATTTACTTACTTGAATTCCCTCCGTCTGGGTTTATCACGGCACCATGTCTTGTTGTCTTACAAAATTTTACACAGACGAAGGTTATAATCGCCAGTATAATGAGAATACCTGCTATGCAGCCAAACACGAGTGCCACTACAATTCCACCATTGCCACTAGGGGTAAAGAAAGAAGTAAGTGCTAGAGAAGGATTTACAGATGTCACAAAATTATTTTTGTCATTCTCTTTCATGCAGTGATTAAGATGGTAAAGTGACAGCACCATCAATTAATCTTAAGTTGTAATGTTACATACTTTTGCCAGATCTATGAAATTAAATTTTGATTTCATGGAAAACACTGATGCCCCCGTACAGCACTTCATAGCCAAGGTAAAAGAGGCTAAGGCCATTTCCAAGTTTTTTTCTCTGTTTAGCGTCCACCCATCTTTCCAAAACTTACCTACCTATTCGCAAAAAACACACAAGCCAAAATATAAAACATAGACTTTATAGTCTTAAAAATGACGTCATTCAAAGCATTTGATTTCGTTAATCTAATTTTCTCGAAGAAAGATCTATTCTTATACAAAATCAAGGTATTAAATGCTTAAAATAAACATAATATGATATATTGTAGACAAATATTTACAGAAATTGATATAATTAAAAGAATTTAAAAGATTTTGACCAGAATAATCAATTTTAGGGCTTCTGGTTTTGCTTGTTTTTTCTTGCTACGTGGTGTCAAAAACCAAGGCGCACGCGGACGCTAAACATAGAAAAAACTTGGAATGGCCTAAGGCAAAATAAGGTCAAACTTCAAGGTCATGGGTTATATAAAATGGTATCCAAGGAAAGATCTTGTTACAAGAAATGCACAAGTCAAATATAAAAAGTCTAGCACAAAACAGAAGTTATTATCAAGGTTAATGTTTTTAAAAAGTACCCGGTAGGTCAACTCCAAAGTCAAAGTTATGAGGTCAGAATGTTAGTACCCAAAGAAAAGTTTTGTCAGAAGAAATACACATGAGAACTAGAGCAGAGCTCGTTGCAAAGCAACGAATAGGTCTTCCGTTGGAGCTGCGAACAGGAAGAAGTGACCTTGAGTCAAGGTCATGCCACATTCTAAGGTTATAAGCAATCTTGTAAGGGGTATCAACTTGCAATGTCTCACCAGTAGAAAGACAGTTAAGGAATGTTGTTTCTCCGTTGATGACCTTGAACTCGTTCAAATGACCTTGCATCAAACCATGACACACTCTGTTTATAAGCAAACCCCATCTATGTGTTACCGACTCGACAAGTTAACACATGTTCTTTCAGACCATTCATCCAGTCAAAACATTCTTTCCTTAGTGACCCTAAATTTAATCAACATGGCCGTAGGAACCGGGGGAGGGGGGGCACGGGGGGTGGGGGCGTACCCCCCAATAATTTTGCCGATATATAGATTACTATAGTAGACATAGACATAGATACTATAACTTGTGCCACCTCAATAAAAACGTTGATAACCTTCTTTTTTTTTTTTTTTTTTTTGCTTGTCAAGGAATTTATGGTAGTTGGTGACCTTTTTTTTGCTTGTCAGGAAATTTATGGAAGTAGTGCCCCCTCAACTGTCAACTGAAAATGTATGGCTGTCCCCCCCCCCCCAAAAAAAAAAACAAACAAACTGAATTTGCTTCCTCGTTTCATTAAAAAAAATCCTACGTGACAAGTTTGTGTGATCACACCAGTAACATTCAAACACCACTATTTCATTTTTACACATTTAAATCGACACAGTCAATCAACGATAATATGTTGACGGTGCGACCGTTGGGGGGAGTGCATTGTTCACTTAATTTTAAGATCCGCCTCTTCAAACAGCACGAGACATTTGGAACGTCTAGACTGTGACGTCTCATGACATATGTTAGCTGTATTTCCATAAACGAATTTTGAAAAGTGCAAACATTTTAACAAAGAACGTTTAATCTACTATCTGTATGCAATTCCATTAATTAAGGTGATTTTTTGGGGTAAATTTTTAGTTGTTGTTACCGCGCGAACGAAGTTAGCAGCGTCGCTATAAACAATCTAACTCCTCACTCGTTTAATTGTGACGTCACAATCGTGAAACACGACGTTTTGTTGCAGGGCAAACATGATGGACACGTGACTTTCTCGGCCAATCAAATTCTACTAGTGATTTTTCACTTGTAAGCTAGTTTTCACAGAGGTATAATAAACGTTTTTTAGACCATACATCGAAATAAATTATCATAATTTCTATAGTTGTAATTTATTAGGTTCAACTCACTGCTTTAAAGGATCATTGTAAATGTTTTATGCCCAATTTGGATACTGAACAACGTGTGATTTTTGAAACACTGATGCCCCCATATGGCATCTTATGGCAAAAGTTAAAAGTTTCTCAAATGCAAGTCAAACTCCATGGTCAAGATCAAAAGATAAAAAAAATGTTATTACCCAAATAAAGGTCTTGAACAAAGAATATACTGTGAAATATATACTAGTATGAAAGCCACAGCAGCAACAGTTTAAAAGTTATGGCCAAGGTTAATTTCTTTAAAAGGTCAAACTCCAAGGTCAAGGGATCATTATAATTGTTTGTACTTGAGGGAAGGTCTTAATTGTTACAAGGAATACACATGTGGTATTAAAAAAGCCTTAGCACCAACTGTTCAAAAGTTAAAACCAAGGTTAAAGTTTTTCAAAAGTAGGACATACTCAAAGGTCAAGGTAAAATGGTCAAAATTATAGGTATACAATGACAGGCCTTGTCACAAGAAAATTACCTATGTAATATAAAACCCCTAGTACTAGTCATTCAAAAGTTATTGTCAAGGCTAAAGTTGTTTAAAAGTTGGTCAAACTCCAAGGTCAAGGTCAAATGGTCAAACATATTTATACCCAAGGAGGAGACTTATCACAAGGGATACAGATGTGAAGTATAAAAGCCATAGCACCAACTGTTCAAAAGTTTTGGCCAAGGTTATAGTTTGGTAAAATTTTGCGAAAGAGGATCAAACTCCAAGTTCAAGGTCAAGAGGTCAAATATGTTGGTACCTGAAGGAAGTCCTTGTTACTAGGAATACACATAAGAAATATGAAAGCAGTAGTTCCAACCAATCAAATTTTATGGGCATAGTTAAAGTTTTTGTGGACAAAGAGGCTAACACAGTCTAACAGACAAATAGACAGGTCGACAGGACAAAAACTGCATGCCCCCGGATCTTCGATTACAGTAGCATAAAAAAATGTCGGCGTCTTTGGGTTTTCGCATTGGCCTTAAATCTGAAAATCCAAAGGATTACAAGGTGCATTACGATACGCTTTCACATCATGTTCTATAACCCAGAGCATATTGTCTGCAAAGATAAATATTTAATTCAGTATTTAATTAGCTATGCATAATTATCTATGTTGTTTTAAAAAGGAAATATAAAAAAAAATATTTGTTTTATATTTTTCGATGTAGAGATATACAGAAAATGTTTTCCAATTTTAAGTCCTATCGCAATACACATTTAAAAAAAGTGTGTGTTGGGGGGGGGGGGGGGGTCATTACATTTTTGCTGGGATTCGCCTATGTATGACCGTAGAGAAACAAAGAGTGGGGAGGGGGCAAGCAGCAACTAAATCAAAATTTACATATTAAAACTACAGCAAAAGACTATTTTCAGAAGGTCTGCCCCCCCCCCCCCCCCGTACAATCCGCACAACGGACCTGTGAAAAAAAATACTGATCCTACATTCAGAGTCCCAGGGCACCAGGAAAGAGTGGCAAAAAGAGAATATTGGTTTATTTCAGTCTATAAGTCGAATCAAAATATCTTTTCCTCAAGAGTCTTCTTTCTTTGAGTCCATCCCAGTGATTGTGTGATTTATTTCATTTATTTTACGTTTTGTACTGGACTTGGAAAATGAGGACATCTTTAGGTTCCTGAGCTGGCCTTGAAGCCCGCAGAACAGATTTTCTGCTTTATGATAAATTCAAGTGATATGTAATTCGGTATTAATTTTGTGTTGATTTTTTAATGTTAATTTCATCAAGAAATATGAAAAATTAATGTTTTAACTGTACATAGTGAGGCATTTTTTGTGTGGAACGATTATTTTGGGGTTTTCACGATTTTTTCATATGGTACACATGATGAGTAAGTGCAATAAATATAATTTGTGGAAAAGATGTCCAAAAAGCCTCGGGGTTGAATATCGGGGGGGGGGGGGGGGGGGTCTGTCCACAAGTACCTGTTGTCAAGCCCGTAGAAAACAATTTCAGTTTTTTTGGGGGGGGGGGGGGCAAATAGAAATTTCCACAGGTAATTGTTCTCGATTTTTTCCTATGGTACACATGATGAATAAGTGTAATAAATATAATTTGTGGAAAAAAATGTCCAACAAACATTGGGGTTGAATTGGGGGGGGGGGGATCCTGTCCACAAGTACCTGTGGAAATTTCTTGATACATAACAGAATTTAAAAGCATGTATAAGACATCAATTGAAGGGGAGAGGGCACGGCCGTAATTAAAAGTTATATAGAGACTAGGAAGGAATGAACTGTCGTTAAATTTTAATTGGTTAAGAACTATTACCTAAACTCTTCACTTTCACATTTTCAATTACAGATTCTTGTTTTTAAAAAGCTATACATGTACATTTATATGTATCTATTAGATGCATAAATTATGTTATTATTCATTTTATCTTAAAGGAAAAGTAAAAATCTCAATCAAACTTGTTCCGCACATTATGCTCTCTGATTCATTATGTTGTTCAATTATAATGGCAAATTTGCTGAAACACAGAAACATTTTTCATGTCAGGGTAAAAAAAAGCTATGTATGGTGTAAATTGTAAAACCAGGGATTTGCATTTTAACGTAGAAACACAATTAGCAGTATTCGATACCTATATTAACAGTGTAATGAGTTATGGAGCTGAAGTATGGGGATTTCACAAGGGTCAAGATATAGAAAATGTTCACTTAACTTATTGGAAAAGAGTTTTAAAAGTCAGACAAAGCACCAGTAATGATGCAGTTTATTGTGAATTAGGTAGATTTCCACTTATACTAGAAAGGAAAAAGAAAATTTTGATATATTGGGTGAAATTAAAAAAACAGTGATAATTGTATTTTACAATCATGTTATCAAGATATGGTGGAAAATAATGATGAATGGATTGTAAACATTAAGAAGGAATTTCAAAGGCTTGGTTTAACTGACATGTATAATAGCAATTGTATTGATAATAATTCTCTGAACATCGTATTTCAAAGAATGTATGACGGTTATAAACAAGATATTATGGCAAGAATTTGTAATTCTCCTAAATATTTTTTATATCAACATTTAGTGGATAATGTTGTACTACAGACGTATTTAAGAAAACCATTACATTCAAAGTATAGAATACCTATTAGTCGTTTAAGACTATCAGCGCATGATTTAAGGATAGAGAGGGGAAGGTATTGTAACATAGAAAGAAAAGATAGAAAATGTGAAATATGTATATCAGATGAGATAGAGGACGAATTTCACTTTGTATTAAAATGTCCTCGATATGAAGAACTAAGAATTAAATATAATTATGAAGAGTTATTATTTTAAAAAACCATCAGTATTTAAATTAGTACAGTTACTGAATTCCACAAATACTAAAGAACTATGTAACCTAGGTAAATTTCTGTATTTTTCTTATCAATTAAGAAATGATGTTTTAAATAGTGTACAATAAGAAGTGATAATACATTAAATGCTATTGTTTATGTAAATGCCACATGTAATGTATATTGTATAGCATATACTACACTTATCCTGTGCAAAGCTTATGTATAAATATTTATGTACATATTTTGTATACCTATGAGATGTAATGTCTCTGGTTCAAATAAAACAACAATAAAACAACAAACAACATTACTCAACAGATGCTTCATATACATGTAAGATGGGAAGACTGCAGACTGCAGGTGTGATAAATTCACAGCATGCAGCTCCAGCCTTAATTCCAACTTTGTTCCAAAATTTTATTATACAACGCGAAAAATTAGAATAAGCCGAAAGAATATTTTGAATCACTTCGGAAATGCTGCCGTAGCACCAGACTGAGTTCACAATATCGAGTGATTTTGATTGACAGGTGTAGCGCCGTTGTGCATGGATTTCGTGTAACTATACATGTACTGCAGATTGTGGTTGAAAATAATAAACAAACAGATCTAAAGAAAAGATATTGTATACTGTAGAACCAGTTCATTCATGAAACGAATTTAGTCGTATTATGTGGGCCCATGTTAGATTTGACAGGTTAATTCAATGGACCACAGTCATTTAGGGTATTCCGAATCACCCCGCATATCGCGACTCTCGGTAATTTACCTTACCGCTGTACCTTGCACGACACGTGCACAGGTGTGACAACCAAACAGTCATTATTAGTAAGGTCTATACTTATTGCATACAACAAATAAAGAGGTAAACATAATGCGTTAACTAAAAGAATTAATTATTTTAATTCATTAACTTCCTATCCTTTTCGAAGAAAATGCCCGTGTAGAAACGTTGCATGGTATTTCTCATCGACGTCGTGGCGTTGTTGGTGGATGAAACATGGCATATAAGGTATCGATAGAACGGCAATTTTATAAGCTTTTGTGAGTATTATTTGTTTTTAATAACACCTCAAAAATATACTAGGTATGGCCGCATTTGTAGCCCCCTACAGTTTCGAACCACGTGTGTACATGCCCCTAGCCAAATAAATTGCACACGCTACATGTATACTTGTTATATGTCAGATTATTATTTTTTTTTTATAACGTTGTTTTTCTTAAATGCAAGGGGTATGAAAGTAATGATTTGACAAAGCAAGAGCTATAATAAGACTATCCCGGGTCCCGGTATACACGTGATCAGTGTTGATCAATGTTGATATGTACGAGTACACGTATGCAGTGATATACGTCATTCTTAATAATCATGAAATCTAAACATGAGTTGGTTTAATTCCTTTTCACAATTTTTTTTATCATCATTATATCATTATTTGGTAGCCTACTCGTAGAATTATGACAGTTCAGTGTTAATTATTTGCATTAAAAAAATCACATAGGTAAAAAAAAAATTACATAATTATCATGATCAGGCCCGTAGGAAGCAATTTCACTTTGAGGGGGCACAACCATACATTTTCAGTTGGGGGGCACTATCACCTACCAAAATTCCTTGACAAGCGAAAAAAAAAATGTCATCAGACGTTATTATTGAGGAGGCACAAACACATAGCTATATTTTCTATAGTATTCTATAAATCGGCAAAATTATTGGGGGCATGCCCCCCCGTGCCCCCCCCCCCCCGGTTCCTACGGCCATGATGATTATATTTACAGGACAACAATTTACAATCAGGTAATTTCAGAAAGTAATATTCTGTTGGTATTTGCTTTTCTGCATGATCCGCCTCTGAGAACGCTGTTTTATAGTGTGTCTACAGAAGGGGGGGGGGAGCTTTAATAACTTAATAAAAAAAACAACAACATTCAACAAGAAAATAATTCTTTTTATTTTTTGATACTTTTGGTAAACAATACCAACTAATTCATTAATTATAATGTTGTTATCTGACTGTTTTTAGCCATTTACCTGGTGATTCGAAATACCCGGAAGTGACCTGCAATACACTAAAAAGGTGATGTAAATATAACCCCTGTCAAGGCCTGTATCGTAGATAGACTCGCCGTGTAATGTAGATTTGATTTTTCATTGAATTGGCTTTCCTTTAATACCAACCAACCATTTATAAACTTGTTAATAAAATCGTTTACAGTCAAAATGTAAAAAGTGATTCGGAATACTATAAATGTACCCGTTATAAAAACAACTCATTATCAACTCAGTGGACCGATAATTTACTTCAAAATAAGCTATAGATCAATAAAATTGATTTCAGATTAACCAATATTTTATTGCAAAGATAATGTAAAACAGAGACCGGGGATTTTGTATTTCTCTGTATTTTAAACACTCGATATGCGTACATTTGGGGCGCTCTTGCATATACATGTACACTTGTACATTCGAATTCAAGATTGTGCTTATAAAAAGAGCATGTTCTGTACTTGCATGCATGTATGTATGTATGTATCCGTAAAACTTTCCGATTTTCCCGAGAATTCATCCTCACAATGTCAATTAAGGTTCCGAAATCACAATACCTTGACATTGTGAGGATGCTGAGAATTGAAAAAGTCACCTCCACTTACAATTATCATGCATGTGTACATGCAGTTTAAAACACGAGACAGAAAAATAAATTGTTGCAAACTTAATGGTTAAGTCGGCAATTAAAATGCGTAAAACTTGAAATGAATAAATGCACGGGCGGTAAGGATTGATAAAAATAAGCGTGAGATAGAGTAAAATAAAATAATATGTAAGATTCGAAATGATTTCAAACCCAATTTTCCATTAATCGCTATGAGTACACAATGTATTTTAACACCGATATGACCCCGGCTCTCTGCGGCCACGTGTGCACGAAGACTGGGTTACAAAGCGACAGAGCAGAATGTAAACTGTGCTGTAAGAAGGCGTGAACGCTTAAGATTAAATCAAAGATGAGATTAAGTTATCTTAAAGATTCAATATAAATTAAAAAAAAACATAATGTTTCATTAGTCGTTTCTGCACGATGGATTAATGATCATTAATTATTCGATGCTTAAAGTTTAATATTACTTATATAGTTATATAGATACATTTAATTCCTTCCTTTATTAGAAGACGCTGTTCCCTTTAAAACTAAATTAAAAAAGAAAAGAAAGTTGTAAAAAATAATTTATGAGTTAACCATAGAACACGTTTAAAACCTTATTTAGAAGAAAATTAACATTAAATACAGTAGGGTATATTATTTATAGCGAGTTTGTTTAAGTTATACACACGAAGAGTTCTGATTTACTTGCCGAATGAAAACGCTTACCTGTTTAAACATTGTTCTAAGTGTTATACATTTACTTTATTTTGTTCTTATAAGGTATCTACATGTAAATAAAATTTTAAAATGAATGCTTCGTAGCGAACACATGCCAGTTTATATTTTTCAAACAATCTTTGCCAATTACTACACTGCATGTACACGTTAGTTGTTTGTGCTGTGTAGAGCAACTATCAGAGTACACAATGTATTTCAACATCGAGGTGCCCGCGGCTTTCTGTAGCCACGTGTATGTAAACAAGGACTGGACTACAACACTTAAGACACAAAGCAGCAGAGATGGATGAAACTGTTTGCTATATTACAAAGACTTGAATTATAGTACATGTATATTTGAAGGAATTTTTATTTATGTTAATGTTTATTTAATTCTATAAATAATAAATGGACATTCACAAGAGTGATGGTAAAAATAATATGTGCGTAGCATGCGTAGTAATTACAATTATTTACCGAAGCCCCCATTCAATTACAATTGCAGATGAATTAAAATACAACAACACGGGATAGAGCAATACTTTTTTTAAATGTATTGTTGCGTGAACAGACAAAAACAGCGATTAAAATTCAAAATGATTTTTATGCACCAGTGTTTGGAATTAAGATTATAAAAGATCAGTAAAGTAATCTTACTGATTCGATATAATTAAAAACATAACTTTCCATTAATTAATAGCTCTTTGTACAAAATTGACATTATACGCGATCACAAATACTAGCTTTGTTTATGGCCACAGGTGGCTAGTACACTGGTGACCTCGATCAACAGCGTGGGATTCGCGCGTTAGGTTACATAACTAAACATCGAGCTGAACATGGAGACCGTAATATGCATACAGCTAATGATCGTGAATTATTCAATGCATACAGTTTAAAATCACTTACAAAGTTTGTTGTAATAATAAACGTAGAAAGATAGATTTAATATTCTCCGCTTTTGAACACTATTAATCTAATTTAAAAAAGAAGAAAAGAAAGACTAGTTGTAATAAATAATTTAATAGTGAACCATAAACCACGTTTTAAACCTTATTAAAAAGAAAATTAACATTAAATACCGCAGGGTATATTATTGATAGCAAGTCTGTTTAAGTTATACACATGAAGAGGTCTAATTTCCTTGCCGAATGAATAACGTTACCTGTTTACCTGGCCTGCTTTCTAATACGTATTACGCAATACCCATGGTATACTCGAACAAAACAACATTTTCATTAGATCAAAAAGGTGTAAAAGAACAATTTTGTTCCCAAGATCCAGATCGAAATATTTACCGTTTTTGAGTTATAAAGCAAAAACTTTTAAGGGCCCAAGATCCCTAATCATAGGGGCCAGCCCCTTTTAAATAGTATAATATGAAAGCCCTTGCAATTATGCACAACTTTTGTTCTACATGTTTTAACAAAATATTTCTAGTTTTCAAGATATAAAGGAAAATATGTCAAATTTTTTGCTGTTTTCCGCGTTCTAACTTTTGACCCCTCTCTAGCGCCATTTTTAATGCAAAAATCAAAAAACAAAAACCGATGTGCACAACTTCAATGCTTCCTCTTTTCAATTTCAAAGGGTTTTGTGCTCCAATTATAACCATTTCTGAGCCTTTGTCTGGAAATCGGAGGCATGCAAAATTCAATCAAAGGGGAATAACTCGTGAACAGAAGGTAATTTCCGAATTGTATTACGGTATTCTGAGAGTGTTTTGTAAAGTCTAAAAGCTCTGAAAATTTGAACAAAATCTGTTTGAAAATGAGGAAGATATGAAGCGTCAAAGTTGGCGTCTAGGAAAAAAAAAAAAAGAATAATCTTAATCATCACAATCAGTAGAAGGTCTTCCGTTGGAAACGGAAGACCTTAAATATGAAAGTCTAGTACCAACTGTTCAGAAGTTATGGTTCAAAAGTTGGTTATACACGCAAATACACGCAATATTCACGTGAAATGTGAAAGGTCTTGCTACAAGAAATACACGTGTGAAATATGAAAGGCTTAGTACCAACCACTCATAGGTTATGGGCAAGGTTAAAGTTTTTTGCGGACAGACATACAGATTAACAGACAGATGGGCAGACCAAAATTTATATGCCGCTGGATCTCCGATTACGGGGGCATACAAATATTTTTTTTTAAATTCTTCCACTCTGACTTTCATGTGCAAACTATAGAATGACATTAACTTATCAACAATGAGATTTCAAAATGTACAAAACTGTCACACTCCGGCCTAAATTTCAAAATGACCTAATTAGTAAT
This sequence comes from Saccostrea echinata, assembly GCF_033153115.1. Lineage (NCBI taxonomy): Eukaryota > Metazoa > Mollusca > Bivalvia > Ostreida > Ostreidae > Saccostrea > Saccostrea echinata. The sequence goes on from NW_026889778.1 coordinate 7,533,316, forward strand.
TGAGAATCAAGAGACAATGGAAATTTTCTCTAACATCGTTTATCAACTAAAATAGCAAGACACAAGATTGTAGAAATGATTTTATAAAACTGATAATAAATGTATATGTACTGATGAATTTATTTTATGTATTATAAAAGTCATGTCCAGCTGATGACTAAACAAATAAAAATTTCAAAATAATCGTCTCTGATATTGAAAGATTTTGTAGACATTAATGATGCCTTATTAAGTACCTTTATTGAATACTCTATCCTTTAATTGAAATAAAACGATTTATTGTTATTTAGAGCAAAGTCAACAATTTACATCTAAACTAGTTAGATCGTTTTTATTTAACTTTCGATCATCAATATAACTCAAAACATGAAAGTCAACTGTTTCATGTGTAGCTATGTAGGATCGAAAATTTGTTTTGCGCCCATTTAATATAAATATACATTTTAACAAACAAGAAAATGTATTTCTTTGTTGGTTTATATTGGGCTACAACTGTTTGAATCAATACAAAAATGTAAAAATAAAAAAACAACTCACCCGTCACAATCGTCATCGTCATCATCGCACTTGTCGTCACTGTATACTGAACCTGGGAAGAATTAGAAATCTAAAGGTATTCCACCATTATTTTATTTAAGGTAAAATATCCTCATATATGTTTGATTTAGCATGTGTCTATGCCTTCTGCCAAAGCATTTTTCTGAACCCTTTACTATAGCGTAGATTCAATTAATTATAAGGTGCTACACAGGTGGCTTCCGCTCGACTGGCATGAAACTAATTGTAGGGGTCAAGAAGGGATTCTCTAAAACAGGTAACTCTGAAATGTTCATAAAATATCACGATCATCAGAGTTGTCTTTCCCAGTATCTCGCCCTGCTACCAAGATTGATTAGATATATAAATTCTCTTGGAAGATTTTTACAAAAAGCATTACCATAAGTCAGATCTCAGGCATGTGAACTGTTTTGTGATAAATTATGCAAAAGTATGAAAGTATGTACTTTCATATGTGTATGATAAATATGTTTGCGAATATGATATATATATATATATATATATATATATATATATATATATATATATATATATATATATATATATATATATATATATATATATATAAATTATGTTTATATATAAATAAAAATATTTGTTTTATATATATATATATATATATATATATATATATATATATATATATATATATATATATATATATATATATATATATATATATATAAAACAAATATTATTACTTGCGCAGAATTTATGTACATGTACAGCTATATATGTATAAAAGCTATTTGGTTTATTCCTTCTTTTTATGTCTTTCTCCTATCAATCATGCAGCTCTTTCTCTCTTGTGTGTATGTATATTGTATTACATGTATATGAATATATATACATGTAAGTGTTTACAATGCACTTTCTTTTTGCCCCATGAGGGCCCTTAATTGGTAAATAAACAAATTGAATTTAATTTAATATACATAGTAATGTTTTATACGAAAAAATATGTATTGACTGGTTTAAGTTGGTTCAAATACAATAATCTATATTTTTTCAATGCTTACTTAATAATTCTTCAGATATCCCAAACAAAATCTGTAAATTTCTTTGATCTTATTTGAGATGATTGTGACTATTTTTGCCAGGTATTGGTATAAAAAAAAATGTTTTTCAGCTATACATTTACGTCGTGTACTAAAAAAAAGAATTGGAAAAATTTTGAATGTTTGTAAATTTGATGCATTGTAGGCTGTCGTATACGCGCATACTAAGTGCTCAACAGGCCCGTTGCAACGGCTTCAAAAGTTAAGGGGGGGGGGACAACTTCCAAAAAAAAAATCTGACAAGCAAGAAGAGAGAGAGATTTTACTGTCCATATCCTGAAATTAACCTGTGCTCGACCTTTCAACATCAAAAGGGGGGGGGGGGGTCAATCAGCATCTAAAGGAAAATTTACTATAGCAAAATCTATACTCAGGAAAAGGTGCCCCCCCCCCCGCCCTCTCCCCTCCCGCGTTCTATGGGCCGGCGCAATACCTCTTTTGCCCCGCGGTACACTAAATTCTCTCAAATGTTTTTTTTTTTTAATTTTGACCCCCTCTGTGAGAAAATTACTTATTACATAAACGTTTATACGTTTTGTATATGTTTATGTTTATTCGCCAATCAAGGGCCCTCAGGGGACACGTACAATTAAAAACAATATAATCATGATTATAAAAAGTAATGGCTGCATTACGTGCAATATTGACCTGATCCTCACTTGCAAAAGTTCTCAACTAACAATTAAATTACTGGTATGGCTCACACAATGAACAGATTTATATGATGAATTTAAAAAAGTCCTCTCCCTTTAATCGTACAACTAGTACTATTTAAAATGTAAGTATATGGTGTAATTCAATCGTGCACGCGTATTTTTGTTTTTCTCAAAAGATATAAAAGCAAGCTATCGTATAAATTGTTACGAGCTTCTTGTTCCAGTCTGACATTTAAAACTATAGGATAGTAGAAATATTGCAAAGTTTTAATTTTAAATTGACAAATAGTTTATAAACTTTTGAATATCTTCCATCAAGAACAAAAACAAATATTACTATTCATATCACAACAATTTTCGATCTGTAACTTGCAAATAATCTGAAAGAGAGATAACTATGTATGTTTATTTATATACATGAACAAGTATGTATTTAACTATATCGTAAGAAGTGAAACTTTAATATTTGTCACTGGCACTTGATCACCCCTGTTTTATTTAGATTTTATATCGTTATGATTTTTATAAACTGTAAGTGTTTCATACAGAGATTGTGATTTTTTTCATACAGCTGAAAAATAAATAATATTGGCTGATTTTGAAAGGGATTAAGGAAGTGCATGTAAATAACACTCAGCAGGCCCGTAGGAAGCAATTTCAGTTTGGGGGGCACAGGCATACATTTTCAGTTGAGGGGGCACTATCAACCAAAAATTCCTTGACAAGCAAAAAAAAAAAAGGGCATAAGACGTTTTTATTGAGGGGGCACAAGCATATAGTAGCTCGGTTTTCTATAGCAATCTATATATCGGCAAAAGTATTGGGGGGCACGGCCCCCCCGTGCCCCCCCCCCCGGTTCCTACGGCCATGCTCCGGAACATGTACATGTTTATGACTGTTCAGTAGATTTATGAGTTTTTAAGATATGAAGTTATTTACATTGTACATGTACTTTCATGTATAACCGATAAAACCGCAAGTCAAATTTCAATTTTGAACTTTTATTAGATATATGAATCTAGCTTCGAACATGTAGTAATATTCAGATAAATATATATTTGTATTGAGATTATCTTTTCTCTTTATTATTAATTTACAGATATAAATTCTTTTTAAATCGACTATTGTACTAGAATCTTCTAGTGATAGAACGATCACAAATTTCGTCGGTTATATAAAAATGTAGTTACTAATTGTTTTTAGCATACATGTAGAGTTAACATGTACTCAAACAGTGGTACAGTTTCCGTGCCACCCAAGGATTATACATCATTTTTTCAATGTTCTTTTTAGAAATGAGAAAAGAGATAGGCTGATCTATATACAACTATACTTCTGAAAGTACAAAATTACTTACTAATAAAGCAAAACAATACCAGGATTGCTTGGGGAGACAACATCCAATAGAAGGAACCCATTCCTATGAACTATACAACGTATTAAATTGCGCAAGACCACTCTCTTGTCGGGGAAATATATTTAAAAGTCTTTAAAAAATTGGCATGATGCCATGATTCTATTTCACTGAATATATATATCGATCGGTCATAGATAATTGGTTTAAATACCCGATCGAAGTTTATGTGTATCACGCGATCCAACTACTCTAGATAGAAACATTCCGTGCACTTTCAAACAAAGGCTGAAAAAGTCTATTGAAGTTCGTGCAATACACCAAAAACTAATATACTGTGCTAAGGCCAACATTTTTTTATTTTCTGTTTTACGGGAATTTTTTTCAAAAATTTGAGTCGGGGGGTCGAAATAAAAATAAAAGCTTGAAATTTAAGCAGTCGGTCAGAAAAATAAAAATAAAATGAAAAAATGCAATAAAAATTTTTATTTTTAATTAAGGATGGAACTTTTTTCTATGACCTTAATTTATTAGGAAAAAAAGTGTTATTTGAAAAACTTATGTATACAAAACACAAAATTGGTACTGCTAATGTGCTAATGAACTATTTTAGATTTAACTTTCTCTTAGGTATTAATATTTGGGGCAGGGGTGCATTTCTAGTATTAACAGCTTGCAGTTTCTAACATTAATGCAGATCAAACATACAAATCTATTATAGTCTTCTCTCAGATGTCAAATATCAGTGTCACCACAGTAAAACTTATAGGACTTATGTCACACCCTTCATAAACTTTTCAGAATCTTTTATTTTTCGGTATTCAGCAAATTACAAGATTTGAGGATTTTGGACTAGCTTTCAATTGGCAAAGTTATGGCAAATATACAGTGAGACATTCAATGGATCAGCTAAAATAAATTAATTCACAGAAGTGCACTGAGACATGATAAAATGAAAAGTTGTATAATATTTTTTTTTCAACGCAATTCAAATTAGTATATACCTAGGTGGAAAAAAGTACCTCAATCTCTCTACTGAAAAAAATATTCAATCTTCCAAAATCTGTTGTATATTTGATCGTTTTTTATCCTTATATTTTTCTTTCTGAACATACTAACTTTCAACATAATTGTAGAAAATATGTACATCTCTCCCATAGTATACACATGTAAAATACACGACAATATTTCTGCTTACTGCAGAGTTCAAAACTTTAATTGTTGAAACTGATTCTAATCCATAACTTTTGAATGAAAAAAAAAGAAAGCAGGCCTTGAATTTGAATAATATTTGAAAGGGCGTATCATTTACAACAATATTGTAGTACTTTTCCCTAGTGGTAAAAAAAAGTTGTTTTACTAAACAAGAGATACATATACGCTATATCAGCTGTTTAATTTGTTACATAGCACGCAAAATTTTATAAAATTACATATAAAAAAAAAGGAAATAATGTCTTGTATCAATCAAGCATATATTTTCGTAGGTTATTTTGAATTCCAATATTTGTCATAAAACGAGTGAAAGTTGTGACTCGAATTTCCTCAGCCACGCCACTTTCTACCAGTTCTACTGTGTTCTGTTCTGTCGTTAATTGTAAAAGAAAACACTATTGTCTTAAAATTAAGTTTAAAAAAGATCTTCAAGATGTATTTCAATGTATTGAAGCAATTGTCCGAGATAATACGTACTCAACACCTTTCAAAACAAGCGGTTGACAGAGCCTCAATTTCTACGTGGCCCTCTGCATGACATTTGATCATGATTACCGTTTCGTCTATTTCATTCAATTTTTCATTAAAAGTTAATCTGAAATTTATACTTTTTTCTAATACTTTTTGAAAAGACTATTTGAAAATATATGAAACCCTGCGATTCTGACATTTTGGCGCTATTCTGTGCCCATGGTGCAGTGACTATTCACACTTCGAATACTCTGATTGGATGAATATATTTACCTCAGCCAATGACAAATCGCATTTTGAAAGGCTTGTGAAAAGTTTATTTATATTTCTTTTATTTTTTCAGTGACTATAAATAAACTATCGGCGGGAGAAATAAAAATAAAACTTGAATTAGGGACTTTTATTTTTATTTCATTTTAGCCCAAATTAGGGTCGGCGCTCCCGTAAAACAGGATATAAAAAAAAGTTGGCCTAAGTTTTCAGTTGTTGTTTTTTTTTTTTTTTTTTGTTTTTTTTTTTTTGTTTTTTTTTTTTTTTGAATTTTATTTTTACAAAAAAAAAAGTTTCATTATTTTAGGAATGACTCTAATTCTTGGCCAAATTATTCGAGTATAACCTGGTTTAGGTCAGTTTACGCTTTATAATCCGCGAAGCGGATTATAAAACAGCGTAAACTGACCCAAACCAGGTTATGCTCGAATAATTTGGCCAACAATTAGAGTCATTCCTTATAATTTAATTTTAAAATCATTAAATAACTATGGGTGTAAAATTTCGTTACTTTTTATTAGTTCAAATTTGCCGCTCAATAATACAACCATAGTAACGGAAGTAACGGAAGTGATGGGAATCGAGGGGAGGTAAAAACTGATACATAGGCCTAGCAGCCATGTTGTTTGGTTACATGTGGTAAGATCGAATTATTGTTTGAAATTAAAGGTACATTTATTAAATCTGGAATTTTCCATGAATCCCGAGGACTGGAAATGAGAGGATTGTATGGATACAGATGATTCAGCTGGTTGTCAAGGGGGTGTGTCCCCATACCAAACCAGGTTATACAGAAATAATTTGTGTTCCTTTTTGGATATTAACCAATCAGAGGCTAGAATACAAACAAAATTAAATTGTTATATATCTTTACAAAATGATCCGAGATTTACCTCCCCTTAGCCGTTCAGAATGTAAATTCATCAATCATTTTAAAAATTATTGGAAAATTATTTATTTATTTATTTTTTATTAAAGATTTTTCAACAATTTTTCAGTACAGCATAACAGGTGAAAATCTCAATAATTTATTTGTTTGACCACTGCTTATTCTTGTATATATAGTGTTCATTGATTTCCTGTTTTCTATAACCTTTGGCTATAAGGAGGCGGATCCCCTCGCGGAACAGTCGACTGTGGATTATACCGTTGGTTACTACGAGCCTCATCCTGTGTCCCGCTCTGATCTCCTGATAAACCGTACTGATATGTCGAACCGTATACATCATGTGGGAAAACTGTAGCCATTGGCGTCAACGTCGAAGTCCCGGCCTCCACCACGCCCTGCCCCACGTCTTCTGTCTGAGACGCCGTCTCTGTTAGTTCACCGAGTGTTCTGTTTGTCCTAGAACCTTTTTAGAAACATTTATTATTAGATCATTTAAGGCGGACCGAAATATTTATTAACAAACATATGCACAGTCGTATAATCCTAGATTTAAAAAAATGACTAAATATTTTTTTTTCCGTGGCTTACTTAATGCTCCACGTCGTTCAATCCTCTTCAAATAATTGCAACAAACTGAAATTCCCACTACTGCAACCAAAAATATCAACCCGAGCACTCCTAGAAAGTAAAAGGCATCCTTTGACGTGATTGAAGGCCCAAATGTATCATTACAACAATATTGGTTTCCATAACTTCCACAACATGTGCCATTTCCCGGGCAATAAAATGCCCCACGATATCTATCGTAACACATAATCATCTTTTTTTCAAATGAAGAATATCCGTTTATTACGTCATACATTACATATGACGTCAAAATAGCCACAAAATCTGCAAGCAGTCTAGAAGATTTCTTACCAAATACAAATCTCGATTTAAAAGTCTGATAGATTTACGGCATTTTCTAAAATTCTGTTTTATTTCTTCACCAGATAGATTTTTTAGAATTGATTTTTACTGAGTAAAATCAAAAGGGGGATGACTCTTCAGGAACAGGACAAGGTCATAATTTAGGGCACGTTCCGCTCTTACATACCGATACTACAACATTCATTTAAAAAAAAAATTAGCCCATACATGTCTGTCATGAATTCAATTCCATTGAATCTGAAGCTAATATGTGTCGGATACTTTAAATATAAAGAAATAGTTCACTTTTTGTTGAATCGCGCGACTTTCACAGAATTATCAATTTATATCAACGATAGAAAAAATCCGTCAGATGTCCGTTACTTTGTTGTTTGATGAAGGCAACTTTTAGTTGTGTTTTGAGGAAAACTTAAGTTATGTCTTAATAATATATTTCAGATGAGTACATGATTGTGTAATTGTGTGAAAACAAGCACATGTTATGTATTGTTGTTTGCCTCATATAGTGTAATAATAACACAAGGTATTTAACTCAAAATTGTATAAAGGACCTGCTACCCAGAATCGCAGTCATGTACACTTTCACAGAAAAAGCAGTATAAAATTGTTTATAACTAGCTTCTGCTACGATGATTTATCTACAAAATCATGTGTAGCATGCATGCCTTAATTCATTTGCCTAAAGGACGTCCAAACATGCCTGCCAAATGGAAAACTAATCTCACATCAATTGGTGTAAGAGCAAACTGGCACGTAGTGGGGGGGGGGGGGGGGCAGAGGGGGGCTGCATTCCCCCCCCCCCACATACACACACTTTTTTTCCAAACATCAACTTTTATCCAAACATCAACTTTTACTACAGAAAAAGTTCATTGAAAGGTCCCCCTCCAACTTTTTGTTGCAGCGTAGTGAAATTAATCAGGGTTATGTATAATAGTATATGAAGAATGAAGTAATGTATGTAGTTTGGTCGTGAAAAAAGTTGGAACCCCATCCCTCGAAATAGGATTTTCGAGTTTGGAGATTCCCCCTCACCATTTTTTTTTTTTTTTTTTTTTTTTTTGCTCCCTGCTTTATTTTTGTCCTTTCGCCCTGAAAACTCATTGAACATAGAGTTATCTTTCTTTTAATACACTCGCGTCAATATGGTGAACTAATCCCATACATATATACGGATCCTTAAATAATTTTTTTAAAAGATTGGCCTGCCTGGAGTTCAGTTTCATTTAAAAGTAAAGAAGAACAACACAAAAAATTAAAAGTTTGGAGCTAGAATGAAAGATTTTTACAAGCACACAATTATCAAACATTGATATTTATGATTCATTATGATTTTAAGTAAATATTCATATTTATATATAACCATATACATATTATATAACATATCCTCTCACGTTTCACAATGTGAAAAAAGAAGCTGCTTAGTACAAAATATGTCAAACAATCGCGTTAAGTAGGCAAAAAAAAGTATTTAGCCACATAAAGTGTACATACAGAACTAGAAATAATTGAAACATAAATAGCTTTACCTTCATGTATTTTTACAAATTGTCTTGATTTGTTGCATTTGATATCCATATATATACCCATCAATTTCCTTGTTTTTGTTACTGTTAATTTTACAGAGTGTGATCCGACTTTCCAGATCACCACACTGTGGTTTTCTGAATCCATATCACTGCTCTCTGAAACTGATGACGTAGTACACAAAACGCATATATTCCTGCGCGAACTACTTTTGTCCTTGACCCACTAAACGGAAATAAATGAACTGAATGTAAACA